>NW_018108247.1:148292-166010 GCF_000183805.2 Loa loa
ATATCTTTCTATTCTCACCCTTCTTTTTTTTTCTTTCGTTTTTTCGTTTTTTTTTCTTTTTTTTTTAAATTGGAGATGAAGATTTAAGAGTTTTAATTGTCATCCATATATGTCAGGGTTTTGCCTAACCAACATTTTTATATCCTGTCGACGAACGAAAGGAAAAAAATTGGCAGGTCACTTTTCTTATTCTTCTTCTTCTTGTTACTATTATTATTATTATTATTATTACTATTATTATTGTTATTATTATTACCATTACTATTATTATTGTTGCTGCTGTAGCAACATTTACAATATTAATACAACAATAGTAATTGCTAATGCGATGTCACCCGAGCAAGAATTACAGTTGCTGTATTTGTACGATGACGAAATTATAAAAAGGTAATTTTGTAGTGAAGAAATTTCTTTTATAGGCATTCCATCATCTTTATGCTTTATATTTGTTTTATTTCGATATGAGGTTACATTTAGTATACATATAAATTGTATATATTTTTTTAATTGATCATTTGTTAATTTAAATTAAATGGGATAAAAGTGTATGTATTTCTGAGTTGATATGGCATAAATCTCCACTATTGTATTAGGTTTCGAATTCAGTTATCAGGTTTGAAAAATTTATGATTGAGAGGACTTGTGTGTAAAAATAATTATTCAACTATTATTTTCCCAATTTCTTTTTTTTTTAGCTAGAGAGGAGATTTAAATCTCATCGCTTGTAGGAACTAATGCCGTATTTTTGAAATATAGTTTGTTAAAAAAAAAAGAAATTACATTCCAAACTCGTTTCGTAAATTTTTCTTTAGTTTACTTGTACTAAATTTGCATTGAATTATCAGAATTGTCGTTTATAAGTACTATTAACGCATTCATGTCAGAGTTGCTGTTAAGATTTTTGTCGTTTTAATTTGGCTATGTTACTTAATTTATCATGTCATTTATTTATTAAATGATGACAAGCATCTATATTTAATTACTGAATTGACTGGTGAAAAATTAAATTTTTCAATTAATCCATGAGAAACACTCGGTATAAACATCAATTACTCTTTCCCAGATAAAATAATTAGAAGAAAAATTCTTTGATTCTCATTTTATGTTTCACTGTGTTAACGTACTCCTCAGAAAATTCCGTAATATTGTAAAATACTCATGATAAGAGTAAGAGAATATCACTACTAGAGTGGAACTTAAGTGGATTAGGGATTGGAAGGATTCACATCAAAATTCATTTTTTCAGTAGCATTTTGATAATCTAATTGTTGTTGTTCTTCAGGATTGCGGTGCATCATGTGGAAGCTGTCAAGTTTGCCATACTTCTCAAGCCTAACGAATATGAAACCCTTGCTGAACAATATAATTTCAATTGGGTTACATTTTCATTAAAGCTATGGGAAAGGCTTTGGAACGCACCAACACGTACTCTTCTCTTTGACACCGTTCTCTCCTTCCTCTTTTCTTGTAGGTTTTATTGAAATTATAATTTCAATTGGATGCATTTTTTTAATTTTTAAAAAAAGATTTACAGTGGTAAGAGCTCTCAATTGTTCTTAATGTCTCTACCTAATGTTAGCAATTGCTATGCTGAACATTAGGTAGAAACATTAAGAACTATTGAGAGCTCTTGTCATTGTTGATCTTTCTTAAAAAAATTAAAATAAGTGGTTATACAGTATGCGATCATCGTAATGATATATCTTCGAACATTTACTATCGAATTCATCAGATATTTTTGGTTGATTTCGTTGGTCTACGTTCCATGATAAATCGGGACGGAAGTTGCGATGTTGTCATTTGCTTAGCCTATTGATTTTTTTTATCATGAAATTTGCATTGTACAAATTTTTTTACGTAGTCAAAGAAGTACATATATGTAGCTTAATATCTTAAAATTTGAAAAAAAAATTGGGGTTTTTTTTTTTTCCAAAGGTTGAAAATAAATATTTCATTGGAATTTATATTAATTATTCTGTAACAATTTTAGGTGATCAGAGGCTTCATCGACAGTTATGCACTAATTTTACAAGCAATTTGCTCAACTTTGTCGAAGTTCTAAAAAATTTCGATGGAATTTTTAAAAATATGAAACCTGATATTGTGTGCGAAAAGATTTCTTGCATAAGCCGGTATCATGCGAATTTGATGATGCCGGTGAAAAACATAATTGAGCGATCAGGTGAACTGTTATTTGCTGTTCCTCGTTAGTTTTTGAGAATTTCTGAAGTACAATAGGAATTAAAGTCGAATTCTATACTCATAATTGCTATGAAAGAGAAAATGTTATCAAACAGAAAATCACTAGTAAATAGTTGGGAGAACCTGTAACTTGATAATTAGGTAATGCTGCTTTTCAAATTTCTGCCGCATCTGTGCTCGAAACTTCAGGTTTAAAATTTCAAAGAAAGAGTGCATAATTACACTACTATTAATACATTGTTTTCGATACCACACTAAAAAAAGAATTCTTTATGAACCTACATTATTTCCGAATATTTATCTTAATACTGCTCTAACTAATAGTTGCATACCTCTTCGATGGCATACGCGAAGATGCAACTGTTGATGTTCATATGTTGATTTTTATTTTGTATTTCTTTGAAGGAGAAATATCTGCCAAGAAATACATTTTGCGAGCAATACTTGATATGGGTGAGGGAGCATTCCTGGATTTACTTGACGCATTGGCTGCTTGCTCTGATGTTGCTCATCATTTTGTAACGGAATCATATCCTGATTTTGAGCGATATTATCGTAAGCCGTTAAAAATATTTTCCAAATAAGAAGGATTAAATTTATAGATCAGTATCTACTGATCCTTTGAGCAGCGATTAGATTGGAAAGAGAATATAGCAATACAGTTAGAATTATGAAAACACTTTTAGCTTATAAAATAGTCATGTATGGCAATGGGTATACCGACCCAGCCGACGTGCTTGGTCATTCGTTATCTTTTAGCAGCTTTGTTCATTTAAGGATGATTGTTATCATATGCCATCGAAAGAATAGATGTTCGTCACTGTAAGAGATTTTTGGATATATAAAAATGTTTTTTCATTGACCGATTGATCAGAATATTAATTTTCATTAATTTTCCTTTCTTTTTTTTTTCGCATAACTATTCTTGTAATTGTACTTGGGATATGTTCTGACTGAAAATTTCTGCTTCTTATCCCGTTGCTATCATTTTTAAGATGTTTTTTATATAAAACATATACAAATATTGGAAAATGGAACAGTGATTGACTAGTAATTACATTTCTTAATCGACTGATTTCGCTTCAGGTTTATATCTTCATGAACGCGGGAAAACGCAAAGAGGTTTGGCTGATTGTTGCATTCATTAATATGAACCATATGAACTGCTCTTTGATGGCAATAAACTGCATGCTCTCTGTAATAAATCATTATTTGACTTCCTACACATTTAACATTATTTAATCTTCTGCTTTAAAACCTACGTTTTGAAATTAAATTGTAATTTTGTGGTTTTAAAGGAGAATTATACACAAATTATGGATTATTTTATTTTATTCAAACTTTTGCTTATGTTTTTCAAACCCAACAAGGAAGGTGGTCAACATATTTGTTTTCCACTGCGTTTCTATTAATTTAGCCTTAAATCCTGGCCGACAAATGAGTATGGCTATACCGGGAAGTTTCTGCATCTGGTTGAAATTTTCAATAGCTAAGAGAAGGGGCAAATATGGAATTCGTTGTTTGATTTATATTTGTCTTCCGTTTCATTTATTTAGCTGTTTTTTCATTCTTTTAAACTCTTCGGTGAAGTTATCCAGGCTTATCCTTTATTTTTATGCGAAAAATCTTCATGATCGCAATTATAAGCTACCACTACTTTTCATTTTATAATAATTTTCTCCTTGTATTTAAGCTTTCATGATATTTGGTCATTTTTGAAATAGTGATTCTAGATTTCACGTTTTTTGAGCAACGATCTAGTTCATCCTAAAACGGCGGGCTAACCTACCATCAACCATTCAACCCAAATCGATTCATTAAACACTGATCTTCCAGAAAACGAGATTGACTGAGGGAAATACACACCAATCTATTTTTTTCTTTCATCCATTTTTGTCTTCAGCTGCATCATATCAAGCATGCGTTCCATAATTGGCAATAGCGCTTTGGTATCTCGTTCTTACGATTCTGCTAATTATTTTTTCTTTTTTTTCCAGGAAAACTTTATTTCTGCGAATGTGATGTTCCAATAGCGAGTATTATCATGGAGTCAAGATCAGATAAACTGGACAAGGTATGCATGGTGGATTTACGTTATGAACATTTTCCTATCAGTGCATCAGATGCAGCCAAGGATGACATTTATGAAGGTTTTTGTTATTCCTTCCTAAATTAATTCTGATATTCAAGGAAAAGAATCCTAATCAGTCAATTATTTAATTATATCTCGGACCGGTCATTTCTGTGGATAATACTTCGCTGAATGCAAGAAATTTTAATGGATTGGATAATTTTCTATAGTTTAGGGGATTTTGTTGTGTGCGAGATGCTAAATACATTATGTGACAATGCGAAATGGTCTATGAGAGTATGTTATTGGATGAAATTTGCGAATAATAGGATAAAAAAATTGTGTGCATAATAAATTGTGGGAACTGGAGTAAATGGGACTACAAATTAGGAAAAGTTCTTTGCAGGCGAAGTCATCATTTTGCGAAAATATCAAGAAGAATTAGCGCAACCAGCTTATAATGGACGAAATACCTTAATTTGCGCACCAACAGGAACTGGCAAAACCGTGGTAGCAGCGTCGATCGCACGAAATCACCTTATAATGGGCAGGAAAAATAATTTGCATACGAAGGTGTTTCAAAATCTTAATAAATTTACAGTTCTTTTTCAAATTAATTTACAATTTCAATTTCATTTTTTTCCTTCTTTTTTTAGGAACATTATCCTGGAAATATTTAGTAGATAAAGAATTTTGGTTTTATTACATTCTCTCTAAAAAAAAAAGAGAAAAAAACAAAAAGGAACTCCCTTGTTTTTACAAGGAAATTTCAAGCAACAAGCTTTGCTACTGTTCCCATTATTTTCAATATCTTTGAATAGCTCATGAAAAATATTTGTGAGGTTACGTCAGAATGCCAAATTTTCCTGTTGCAAAGTAAATGATTACTGGATCTGAAGAAGTTGCCAAGAAAGTATTTCTGTTAAGGTCTTTTTATCTCGGGTAAATTTCTATTCGCTGCAAATTCAATATCAAGAGTAAGCAAAAAGTTTCAGATTTCTTTTTTCGTCACGAATACAACATTTCTGGAGCAACAGACAAAATGTTTTGAGAAATTTGTTGGACATCGTTGGAAAGTTGTTTTTCTGAGCGGTATAACGGTGAATACACCTATTGCGGAGACAATTGCAGCTTATGATCTTATCGTTATTACACCTCAACTTATTGTGTTAGTATTTCCACATATATTCATTCTTTACACTCTTATTCAATTGTTCATAGAAAGT
Organism: Loa loa; assembly: GCF_000183805.2. Taxonomy (NCBI): domain Eukaryota; kingdom Metazoa; phylum Nematoda; class Chromadorea; order Rhabditida; family Onchocercidae; genus Loa; species Loa loa. The sequence goes on from NW_018108247.1 coordinate 153,792, forward strand.
CTAAAGATTTGTAGAATGACTTCCCAAACGCTCAAATAAGTTGATTCAAACGATGTTTACAAAAAATTCAAACATCACACTCCTTCCAGTACTGTTACGAAAAAAGTATTGTTTCACATCGAAAATTCGCGTAATTTACGAAGTGATGGATTATTGGGCTGTTTTGTGCACTACAAATTTTTACAGTATTCTCCGAGGTCAAACGCTGAGTTTTTAATCGAAGTGCAAATAGTATTGTTTGATGGCACAAACATTTCCAGCCTTTCTTCTATCATTTAATATTCCAGGAATCTCCTGAACACTTGTAATGAAGATAATGGTTTGCCCTTCTCGTTATCTTCATTTTCGCTTATGTTTTTCGACGAAGCTCATCATACAGATGGAAATCATCCTTACAATGGTATTTTCAAAATCCTGTCAATCACAATTATAATAGAGACACGAATTCATCCTCACACTGTCGAACTATTTAATTTAATTTCCAAGCACCGGAAAAATTATTCAGTATGCTAGTAACATTTTCCTGCTAAAAAATTTCTGTTCCAGTAATCATGAATAATTATCACGATATGAAGCATGCTGGTAAGGTTCTGGACGGGAAACGCTTACCTCAGGTATTATTTTCGAGAAGGTTTACCGTTGAGCTTTGCGCGGCGTATTGATATGTTGCATTATTTTGATATGAACATGTTGTTGAGTATGGCTCTCAATATATTGGTTGAAAGGCAGATTTAGTGGCACAGTAAGCTTTTCTACAAGATACGTGCGAAAAAGTACCAACCTAAATAATTGGTTGCTTTTGTCTTTCAATGTATTAGCAAAATCAAATTTCTAAAATTTCTTAAAATTGGAGTGTAGCTACTATCAATTTAGCTTTTAGTTGAAAATTTTGAAGCTAATATTTTGCAGGTTGTCGGCTTGACAGCTTCATTGGGTATTGGTAATGCTCAAAATACTTCGGAAGCAGTAGAATATTTTATTAAAATATGTGCGAATTTGGATATCACTGTTTTAAGTTACGTGCATGAAAACATCGATGAACTTCGTGCGTTTACTTCCATTGCTGCTGACGGTAAGAATTCCGCAAGGTTTTTTTGAATTCACTGGAAAATATCTTCATCTAAAACATGTTATGTTAGAGCATGTATAAAAACTGCAAGCAAAGATTACACTAACTCCTTTTTTGACATGTTTTGACACTTATAGTAGATTCGGTGATGCACTTTAATGCTGAAAAGCTTCTTTCGTTTACTATTATTTCAAGTCAAATTTCGAGGCTTTTCAACTTGTTATAACGTATTAATTAAGCTTTTAATTCTTCCATAAATTCTTTTGATTGCCTCAAGCTAGTACCAAATCTTTTGTAGAGACGAAACTGGTCGCATCCAATGTAACCACTTATTCAGTAGCTGTTGGTATCTTGGATCTCTTCAGGCGATTTGAAGGCATTTTAGACAGGATTGGTATATAATTTGGTTTAATTACGCAAAACTACCCGCTGATCCTCATTCGGCTTTGGAGCCGGTGAGGTGATAATTAAACCTATTGAGCTTTGCTCATGTTCTCTCCATTAAGCCATACCAATGCTTTAAATGTGTTATAGACCATTTCGCTTAGAAAACATAATATTGCTTTCATATTTGCATATGCATTTTTGGGAAGCTTCATTAAAATTTAAATCTACTGCATAAATTTTTGATCGAATTTAAATGATTTGCCTCCAGTGAATCACGAGTCAAAATTGTTTTTTATTAAACCTAATTTGGTTGGTATTCCGCGTGTTGTTCGTTTTAGCGAGGTCAGTTTCCATTTCCGACAAAATACATGAGCCTTCGAACCAGGAAATGCTCCGTAGATTGCAAAATCCACCACATGATAAGTTCTCGAAAGGTTGATTCTTGTTGTTAGCGTGTTAGTGTGTTTTAATAGTTGGAATTTTGGGTGTGGAAAGTTATCCATTCGCTAATTTTTTTTGTACTTTTGAATTGGACCGATTGTAGGAAATTTATTCAGTCGTCATTTTCAATATTTAAAATGCAAAGCATGTCTAAATATTCAGCTATTTCAGTATATGAAACGTGGTTTTCTCAGTTGTTGGTCAAATTTGTTCCCGTTGCAAAGCTTGAGAAGGAAAACCGTTTTCTTATAATGACGTGTTTACAATTCATTGGAGTATGTTTGTAAATGGTGTTATTGGACTTCCACTTTGATGCTTAGCTAAATACTTAGTATTTGATCTTTAAATATCTGTTTAAACATAATTCTAAACAACAGTACGTCTGTATTCCACTGTTTGAGGTGATAATTATTGTGAAAGTATAGTGTAATCACACTTTATTAGCATGTTTAAGGCTTCGAACAAATCGATAAAGTGTAGTTGTTGAGCAGCAAAAGCTGTACAAATATCCATAGTTTAGCTACAACAAAAACTTTGTCAATTAGTACCTGTATTTCTTTTTGCAACTTACATGCGATCGTATTTGGTATGTGGTTTGGTGAGGAAATACATTGCTTTCAATGTGGAACTACCGGATATGATAAAATTACATTGACAAACTCATCCTGCTTAGTTATAACAAAATGCTCTTTAATCTTTGCTTCTGGATTAGGATGAATTTGGAATTTCTGGATCAAATTATTTCAGATTTTGTTTCGTTCCTTGGAACATTATATTCATTTTCCTTCATACGTTGCCAAGAAGTATTTTGAAAATGAATTTAACCTTGTCCGACACACTGCAAATCAGGAACTCGTGGACATCATGCAAGGTTTTTTTTTGACGCATTAATTTCGCTTTTGTTCCAAGTTTACCTTTATCAGTCTAAGAAAGATTTTAACATCCCGAATGTAATTTTGAACATGTTGGATCTGATGGTTATCTTCCATTTTATTCGCTATTATTGAATATTTTTTACATCATTTTAGAATTAAATTGTTTTTTTTTTTGTTTTTTTTGTTTTTTTAATTTGTTTATTTATTTGTTTTGATTATAATTTATATATTTATTCATTTATATATTTATGATTATTATTCCAGTTACTAACTGTACCTATTTTCAGCATGTCCTCTAAAAACTGTTGTTGGAAATAACGCAGACAATGAACTATACAATGAACTTTTACGGTAATTTTGTCATCTCTTCAGAATTGAAAGTGAGACTATTTGAAATAAATTTTGCAAATGCTTCAAGACTTCATATTTTATCAGATAGAAGAAAGAATATTTAATATTGGCAAATCGAATTTTAGTGAATTACATGGTCAATTTGCTAAGCAGAAGGATGGACGTGCTATTGTTTTTGTAGCGACGAGAGATTTTGCGGGGCAGTTATCAGAAGAACTGAATAAAGATGAAAGTTTGCAGATGTTGGATATTAAATCGGATTTCATTACGGGTATAATTCGAAACTCTTAAAATAAAGCAAAAAGTGAAAGATCGCATGTTTTTATAAGTAAAATAAATATCCGTGAAGAATTACTGCTTTCAGAAACCAAAATAAAATTTCCTTGGATTCCAGAAAATCATGCTAGGTTTTCCTCTGATACGTGTATTGGGAACATCCAGGATTGATGCCAATTTCAAAATCTGACTCATTCGGCTATTTTTAATTCTGCTCAACTAACCTTACAAAGTTTAATTTTTTCATGACGAAATTTCGATAATATACTGAACTCAAATCCTAAATCGTCGTGGAATATTGTCAAAAGTCATTTAATTTTGTAGTTCGATAATGTTTCCCTTCTTAAAGAAAGTGGTAGGGAGCGGGATTATCTTGTTGATGAGCCGTCTTTTAAAGTAATGAATTTCGATTGCTTACAGTATCTAAATTTAAGTGTAGGTCTTCATAACAAATAAATGCGATAGATATCCTCTCGCATCCGCTCCCCCTTCCTTTCTACTTATTCTTTTTGACCGCCGCCCTAAAGAACCACATCAAGCTTTGAACTGTTTTTACACTTCTCATCACTTTTAACTTTGTCATTTGTTTAAAGGTATCAATGCATCAGGAGAGAACGGTGGTCAATCTATCAATCAACAGCGTGATATACTGGCACGATTTACGTCGGGTGATATCAAAATTTTATGCGCAACTTCAGTTGCAGAAGAGGGCATCGACATCCAGAAATGCAACCTTGTCATTAAATACGATTACGTAACCAATGAAATCGCACATGTGCAACGAAGAGGTTCGTAATTCAACCTTTGATTCAATGAATTCATCATCCATTTCGAAATAATTATTTCAGGCATACCGAGAAGTATTATAATATTTTTTTTTTGGAAGAGTGAAGCGTTGTAGTTATGGAATCAGGAACACCTTTATCACATCCTCATCTCTCATTTCTGTGATTCTGCAAAAAAATTTACCTGATGGCATTACCGCTAATAGTTACTTATGATATATGGATTGATAAGTTTAATCTCATTTCGACATAATAACAAAAAATGTGTTTTAGGACGAGGTCGAGCTGCAAATTCACGTTGTCTTTTGCTAACATGTGATCCGAAATTGCAAACTCGTGAGGAGAAAAATATCATTCGAGAGCAAATTATGCGAAGCGCTTTGCAGTTGATCGATCAAAAACCACCAAATTGGTTTCGGGACGAGGTATGAAAACCTGTTTCCGTATTTTTAGTATTTAATGGAAAAAAAAGATGTTTGGGGAGACGGATGACCATAGCAGGAATAACCATTTTCATATCTAACTCTCATCTTGTGTGGAACATTTCCATCGAAAAATTAGAGGAAAGATTTATACAGAAAACACTTTTGTTTATGCCACATGTCGACCAAAAATTAAAAAGAAAAGTGATTGAATGCGACGATTCGGTACTTTAAAATGTGAAAAATTCAGGTGATAAAACGTGCAGAACGAAACACTATGGAGCGAATCCGAAAAAAACTATTGCTGGATGAGAAGAAGTTTGCGTCAACTTCCAGCCGATACACATTATTATGCAAGTTAGTGTTGTTCTTGAATTTACTTTGAAATCGCATAAACTTGGAATAGAATACACCTCAATATCATTGGAAAATTTAACGCAACAGTGGACCGTATGTATCGATTTTTTGTCTTTATTTCCGGCCTACTGTTCTCATGACATATGTATGCCGATATCATTATGGCTAGTTAAAATCAATCCATCAGAGTAGCCAAGAAGCTATTAATACGAATTCTTCAGCACAGTCCTTTATCGTTTTTTGAGGAACGATGAGAGCTTGGAGTACTTTCTGAGCTCTTTAATATAAGAATATGCAAGATTAGATTATTGTATCCAACAAAATACTGGTGATATCCAACAAATTCGTACTAATAGTTGGGATATTTTGCTTTATTTGTGGACGAGACTTCGCCTTGTAGTAAGGGTTCATATTCATGTCCAAAAATACATATTTTAAGCAATTGGAATAACTAACAAATGTTCCTTATCCATTCCCAGATCCGTTTTAATTTTCAGAAAATGTGATGCAGTTATTTGTGATAGCAGTGACATCGTTGTAACACCCACCTACTCCCAGTATATTTGTATTTGTAAAGAAATTTGGAGTCGTTCGAATCAACGACCACTTCCAAAATGTGTGGTAGAACGAGAAGCTGGTTATCACTTAAAAGGCATTGGATCGGTATAATTTTGAAATTGTAGCATACCAGTTCAGTTTATTTAATTTGTCACTGGAAAAGCATTCCAAACATTTTTGAAAATTTAGCCTTATTTTCTATAATCCTTGCGTTTACTTTACTTTTTATAGATATGTTGTGTAAGTTGCAGTCAGCCATGGGGTCGTATTGTTCGCTATAACAGTTTTACACTACCTGTCATCGCCGCCAATGGTAATTCTTATAAGTGCTAATAGTCTGTAATTTTTAGAAACAAAAAAAAAAGCAAAGCTTAATCAAATGCATATTTCATGAGATTAAAAAAAAATACTTTATGCAGCTTTTGTTCTGGTCGCAGAAAATGGAGAAAGATTCCAAAGAAAACGATGGAAGCAGGTATCTCCATGAATTTTCGTTTAATTTTGATTAACTGATTTATTTAGAGATATAGGAAACACATTGAACAAAATGATTTTTTAACTGCTATAACCAAAGTTATGTTATGATAATATAATAGGCATTAATAATATAATACCATTATTACTGAAGGAACGGCAGTTCTCAGCTTGATCAGTTGCTTAAATACCTATTAGATAATTAGGTAGTTCAAGCTCCTTCATGATTCTTTACCCGAATTTATTTTTGAAGTTTGAATATCATGAAGGGATCACTGACTTCAGAATAACGTTATTTATCATGTACTTGATATTATCACTGCAAACCATGGATGTACATGGAAAATTTTTAGTTCTGAAGCTTTAAAAAAACCGACTTCTTCAGATAGTTGAAAACTTATTCAAGCCCCGGAACATCGAATTATACGATTATGCAACTATGCAAACTTCAGTCCCAATTTTGTCCGATTTCATTTCTGATAATTCTTGCATTGAATGTGCATTATAATTCTCACTGTAACTATAAGCCTCATGTATTTCATTGTTTTTGTATGCAAAATCTCGGACCAATCAGGTATTACAGTTATTAGTATGGCGATGCAGTGCTTCAGAATTTTATGGATACACAATTTACTTTTCAGTATTTTCAGTTACCTTCGGCTGATTCATGTCCTTTTCTTTTTTCCAGTCCATATATTTTTCTTGATTGTATCCAAAATAGGAGTAGGAGGCAGTAGATTCTACTGTCCGATATCCGATGCTTTCATTACCACGAGCAAAAGTGAAGCATTTTGTGTCTCAGGGCTTTAATAAAGGGTTTTAATTTCGCCTGTGCTTTTTGTTATTCACAAAGTTATGTGAAATGCTAATTGTTTCAGGATGAATATACATTGTTAATTCTACTACCCGCTCATTTTCTTCTCGTTTTTTCGTTCCTGTTGGTTTAATTTTTCTCAGTGCATAAAACGATTGATTTATAACGTATCCTCCAACAACTCATAATTTTGGCAAAGCACTGGCCTACTTGAATTTATAGATGTGATTGAGACCAAATTTGATAAGAAATGACTTGTTTCAGCTTGATAGAATGTTTTGGAATTCCCAGTCAGTAGATTAGGTAAAAACGGGAAAAGATTATGATCAGGAATGCGAGCAATAAAGTTCGTCCGCAACAAGGTGATTACGTTTCCAGCTTTTAAAAATCAAGATTTAAATTCTCTCCGTGCAATAGGGACATTCTCATTATCTAATAAACATCCCCAAAATAAATCGGCGGATCTTAAAATATGCAAAACAGTTTCGTTTAACCTTATTAATTCCGATAACCATATATACTGTGCAGGGACTGAAGGAACATGGATGGAAGGAAAATAAGCTTAGAAAATAGTGCTAAATAAATATGTGAAGTGGGGACGATATTTCATCCTTAAAGAAATCCGAATATTTTGAGGGAAAATCCCGAAAGTACCAGGCCACATAAATCTGCGGATGTGATTCCGATCAAATTCGATCCGTTCCAGTTTAATAGAGTAGATTAAGCATTTCCAAAGTGGACCGTAAAAAAAGACGAATAAACCAAAGTTAACTGAAAATATTGAAAAGCAGACTGTATATCCATAGAACTTTGAAACACTGTATCACTATACTAATAACTATAATACCTGATTGGTCCGAGATTCTGCATACAAAACAATGAAATACATGCAGGCTTATAGTTACAGTGAGAGTTATAATGCACATCCAATGCAAGAATTATCAGAAATGAAACCGGACAAAATTGGGACTGAGGTTTGCATAATTGCATAATCGTATAATTCGATGTTCCGGGGCTTGAACAAGTTTTCAACTACCTGAAGAAGTCGGTTTTTTAGAGCTTCAGAACTGAAAATTTCCTTGTATATTCATGATTTACAATGATAATGTCAAGCATATGGTGAATAAATTAATGTTATTCTGAAGGTGACGATCCATCATGACATTTAAATGTTTCGTGTATATCTATGGTTGAAAAAAAAAAAAAACCAAGCGAGAAATAAGTATGGTTCAAAAAAATAAGTAAAGAAATGGAATAAAAAATAATCCCTACTAATTTTTTGTGATTAGGGAGTAAACTGAAATATACTGATATCACAATAACTGCTTAATCAGTTGGTATGATCGATTATTTCCCTGACATGACAGCACGTAACCTCCAGGATTATAATAGATTCCAGTTAATGTATTCCCTTGTTTGATGCCATCAGTGTCAAGGAAAAAAAAACAAATGATATATTACTATACCCATTCGAAATAATAACAAAATACAACCTGAGAAGAAATGAAAAAAGTTCAAAAAAATTCCCAGGGTAAACCATCACCATAAACCAGTTGATCATCACTATCATAACCGCTGTATTCATAATCATCACTCCGATTTTCCGAAGTATTATAACCATAAAAATCACTCACATCGGATGGATATTCAATGCTGCTTGATAATTTACCAGAACCTAGCGAGGTTGAATGTACAATGACGTCACGGATTGCTGACGAATCAACATATTCTTGAATCTTCTGAACAAAATATTGCGTAAATTTCACAATATCATGAGAAATATTCAAATTTCCAAATTCAGAAAAGAAGAAAAAGTAATGCAAAGTAAGCATCAAAAACGACAAATAAACAAACCACTTCACTAGCGATTTCGATGCAAAATCGTCGTATATCGTTGGATTCCTTACGCTTACTGCCTCCGGTTTTATATGTGAATTCAATCACTCCGACATCTTTCATATTTTTCACCTTCTAAAATACAAAACAACAAAAGCATTCAAAGAAAATTTTTTTCCATCATATCGATATTGCTCATATCTATTTAACTTCTAGTCCCAGAATATAGCAACCAAATTTGCTCTGCTTACAGTCTTTTCTTCTACTGACCACTTGAAAGATGATGGTGAAAGCAAAGCATTCTGATCTCTCACCTTAAATTACTAATTTAATATCATCTCTGTGTATGCTATAATTTGACAAATCTCATGTCGCCAATTATCATAATGATCTTTTTCATCTGTACATTGATAAATTTGATGATTCTCTCTATCATTTCCTTTTATAAACTGATTTTGGAACAATTTCTATGGGAAAGTCTTAGGGAAAAAAAGAAAAAAAAACATTTGTCAATGCGTTACTATTTTTAATCATTAATTTGTTCAAATAGTATAAAAGCATAGAGTGAAAAAAAAAAAAAAAAGAAAATACCACGTTACATCCTATACGACCACTTGATGAATGATAGCATCGGTTAACTAAAACCTGATTTACAATCACTCTTATTGCGCCAATTCTTTTAGCTGTAACAGTTTCCGACAAGCCAAGACAAAGTCGTGCGGTAAGTGCTCGGGTAGTGAAGAAATTGATTGCATTCGTTACACGATTTCTTCGAAAGAAGAACGCCTGAAGTCAACTTTCAATTTTCGTTTGTCAAATCATTTCAATAAACTTTTCAAGAGAGAAAATATTTCGCAGATTATCGAAAATTAAACTTCCACAGTAGTGTAACCTTCGAATATTTCAGTCAACTGAATATGTGAATTTGTATGGAAAATTGACGATTTCATATTATGTGCATATCTAATAGGGTAATCTTATTAGTAGCAAGTCTAAATGAATTTTTTGAATTTCGAAGCTCAATTAACTTAAAATAAGCCCAATCAATTTCTCTTCCTCACACTATGTTCTTCACAAAACATTCATATTTTCGGCATTCCTAATGAGATGAGACAGTTCCGGAGCAAGATCTTCACAAAATTCCAGGCAATCATAAAATCATATAATTTAGGAATCACTCTGAAAACGAGTCAGTCAAATAAACTGGCAGAGTTGAATTCCAAAACAGAATTTTGCCAAATATTCGACCTTAAGTGCTACAGCGATACCATTAATTGTAATTTTTGAATATGATGGTATGATCGCCAATATTTCATCACGAATCAGATATGGCAAACATTGATCTGTAAGCGCTATCGGTTGGCTGAAAAATAGGAAAAAAGCTTGCAACGATTCTTTTTTGTGTACTGGAAAAAAAAAACTTGATGAAGTAATGAGAAAAACACTTACTTTTTTCTACATGCACTGTCAAGATCGATAACGAATTCCACCAGTTTTGAACTACAAGTTTCAATGATGCTGTCTGAGATAACACCCGATAACAGGAAAGCATTCTAGAAAAAACAAATAAGCTCAATTGAAAACTTTCATCATAATGCAGTACGAGATTGCGGCGTGAACTTTACCATATTAAAGCAATTTACATATAAATTAATTCGAATAACTCTGAAGATAATTTTGAAGACAGTCATGAAAATGAAAAATTGCTGTCTCATTGTCCTTAGAAGGCATTGGCATTTTTTGTCATTTTCTAATCATACAATCATCTTTCCTATTATTCTTTTTTTTGTAGTGAAAGACAGTAATGGGAATTCAAGACAAGTCAATATCAGAGTAATAGTTTAGTCATAAGATTAAAACAAAAGTCTTTTTCCAGTTGTGGTATCATTTTGCATGAAGTTTCTTAAATTGAAAAGAACAAAAGTGACTGAATCACCTGATGATAACTGATGCATTCTAAACAATAAGTCAGTGCAAAATTATAAGAATACTTGGAAATGAAGGCATAGTCGAAAATTTCCTTTTATCCGCATGCATATTGCTTGTAGAAAAGTGCATAAATTCTCCTCTGTTAAATTATGCAATTCACCTTCAAATACCACCGTATGAATAATCCAATCTTGTTTTGTAATTAATCGCAGAACTCTCTCATTTGCTGCTTTACCATATAATAATAGACAATTAATGCAGAAGAGATCAGGCACTGAAATAAGAATAGCATAAAATCATCAACAAAAATTGAAATTATCGTTTCATTTTAACCAAATCTTAAAAATTTAAGCTAGCATTAAGAAGAAAGAAAATCTCAAAGTGTAATAATAAAGATACTGACAAAGGATTCAATTAATAAACATCTTTAAAGTAGAATGATTTTATAAAATTTTATAGACATGGTCTGGACGTATGAATAACCATGCAACTTGGTACAAACGACACATTAATTCCTGATTACTAAATAGTATGATGGTGAAGCAAATTCTCTGTTTTATAACTCTTAAAACTTACCAAACCCATAGCATATATAATCTTTTTAACAACAAAAAAGCGTTTATGATCGTTATTTCTATATTTTATATTCTTATTGGAAAAGAATCGCTATTCACGATATGGAAAGGAATAATTCTCACTGACAAATTTATTAGCTAAGTCTATATCATTAAATTGTACATTTTTATACAAATGATACCAAAAATAAACTGGTAAAGACAAATGTTGATGCTACATACCAACTGGAAATGTTATCAATGAAAAAGCCTGTTGGATATTTTCTTCAACATTTGGAACATTTACTTGTCGTCCGAAATATGAATTTGCAACAGCTTTTAGTACTAACTAAAAAAAAAATTATAACAATCACAGTTGTGTCCAATGCAATCAATACACATTTTAACATATGAACTTTTTGAACTTGGGGAATGCTATGGATAATTTTAAAAGCATTTTTATGCACACGTAAATCTTACCTTCCCACTATCTTCATCTATTGCTATACTTAGTTTAGTGATTGCTTTACGCCTGTTCTTAACATGTTCTTCCCATAATGATTTCCAGTGTTTTGAAACAAGACGAAAATTTCGCAATTCCTTTGATGACAGATAACTCCTACAATTCTAACATTTGCTCTTCCATCAGTTACATCGTCAATCGATGCTATAGTAAATATTTCAGAAAATCTTCAAAAAAATGATTGGTCGAAAATAAATAAGTAAATAGACAGTACTATCTGTACCACTAGAAAAATTAATCAATTAGAAAACTTGTTGACATAAAAAGCTATTCTTAGGAAATTTTCAATAAGAAGTACAAACATTTGTCGACAACTACAACAAAGGAAAAAAATGTATATATATATATATATATATATATATTATAATTCTTAAAATAACCGATATAAAATAATTATGGTTATTCTGGGAAATTAACAGAACCAATTATAAATTTTATGGGATAATTCCTTAAGGTAAAGATTAATTACTACTGAGAAAAGTTTTAAGATGAGTTTTTATTCATAAGTACTATTTTTCATAATCATCCATCATTATCATATCGTTATTCATTTCATATTATTATTTTC
>NW_018108247.1:166372-170574 GCF_000183805.2 Loa loa
GTATACACACAAATACTAAAACACAAATTCGAAAAAAAAATTCCAAATCTTGATAATTAGCTCGTTAGGAAGATGACGAAAACATGATAAAAAACCAGCTGGAAGTTCACCTCGAAGTTTACCGCAAATAATTAACTGTTTAAGTTGAAGAAGTTGTTGTGCTTCACTTTCTTCCATGAAACATAAATAATCCATCGATTTTTGAACTACCACACCTTCCGAATAGGAACAACTGGGAATGTTATTGTAATCCACTATAACATTAATTCTTGCTTCTTTTTTCCTTCTATAAGAAAAAAGAAAATTAAATTTAATCAAACCTATGATATAATCAAATCATTGCATTGTTCATTTGCATCTTACATATCTTTTCCACATTTATAACAATTTCAATTTGCATGCATATAGTGTAACAAAATACGGTATACATATGTCATTGTGTGATTCTCATAACTCTCATACAAACATATTGAGCAGCCTGGTATTTCTAATACAGACACACCTTAATAGCTTGGCAATGCTCACAGAAATATATATTTAGTAGTTCAGTATTCCTGACAGGAATATGAGCTTAGTATCTCTAATAGCTTAACTGCTACATCACTGATAACAGCTCAATAGACGTAACATAATTGTAGCCTAAATGATATAAATCAGATAATGCAGCAAATTTCTCGAACAATAATTTCGTAATGGAAAAAATAAACATTCAATTGAAGCTTTTTTCTTTCCGTTAGAAAAATAAAAAATAGGGGAAATTTTGTACTTCAAGAGAAAAAGAAGGAACAAAAAGTGAAATATAGAAAATTTGAAAATGAAAATTTCATAATCGATTTCTGTCCTTTCACATCTTTATGGTAAACAGTCATTCATTATACTGAATTTTCTGCTGTCGTTTACAACAATACATAATGAATAGCACAATATACATACTGTTACATATTTCATTCAATGCCTTGACCCATTCATACTGAACTTTACTAGTTCATGAGTAATGGGCATTTCCCGATAAATTCACGAAGTTAAGCAAGCGATTGTATAAACATCTGAATTTGAAAAATTTCGGTAAGATCGATAATAATATAATTGTCTTAAGTTTATCCGGGTAAGGAAAACGGAAAGGAAGAAATTACGCGAAAAAAAACGGTCAACAAGACAGATATCAGGTCAAATTTCTGCGAAATATGTGTTAAATGAAAAGAGGTGAAGGTATACTGCTGATAAATTAACTCAAATTATTCGAATCAGATGTATGCGTATTTGTTCACCAACAAACGCTATCAAAATTTACACCGATCGATGGACATCTTGAAATATTGTTATATAACTCCTTCCAAAGCGATTATATACTTATCGCCCACCCGGTAATTCGTCTTTCATTAACTCAATTAACTGAACTATCAGCAGCCCACATACTTTTTCTGTCAAAGGCTATCTTTACCTGAAGTTATCCATACATTTCACTTTATCTTTACCTGAAGTTATCCATATATTTCACTTCATCGAACTTCCTACCAGTCTATCACACCACACCTCCATCGTCCATCATAATTCACCCGAGAAACCTCAAAGTATACAGTCACCAATCTAAAAAGCTATGAGCTGTCATCGACAGACTACCTTCCCTTCAAATATCCCCAATGAAAATAGCCGTCTCGCATTCAACAAAATGCTTCTTCCTTCGGAAAATATATAACAAATTTATTTCGAAGTTGTAGCAAAGTCAAGATCACGTTTTTATCCAACTAATTTATTCCACCTCCTTTCATCTACTTAGTCAATTGCTTCCACTCCTTTACTTTTTATATGATCTCACTCTTAGCTTACTTGTAAAAATTCCCAATCCCAAAATAATGAAAATCAAAATTCAAACACTCGAAGGAAACGTACGCTAAGCATGTAACACACACATACCAAAGTAAGACTTTATTCACATCAAGGAATTCAACTAATCTCCACGCAAATTCTCGAGTAAATAAAGAAAAAAAAGGTATGAGAGATAAGAGTACATACTGAAGGCAGTAAATGTTACAACATATACAAAAGTGATTTCCGCAAATAATTGTGATCGCAAAAATGAATACCTTTTCTACAACTTTGAAAAAAAAAGTGATCAGAGTACAATTTAACGAAAGGAAAAAGTCTAACGAAATATCGATTCATTAAATTGAAGAGCATAACAAGAAAACATGATTCATGAACTATCAACCAAACGGACCGAATGTCAAGAATGCTTTTACTTTTCTCATTCGCTCAATAATTTAACGATTAGCACTGTGAATCTCTTCTAAGTAATTCGAGATACAATTATTTTCAATCAGAATTGTGTATAATGCATTGAATAATCGAATGATCTCATTTGCCTTGTCAATTTCTGATGGAATTTAGCATTAAAAAAAAAAAACATCAAATATCATTCATCACACAATACTGGTAATCTAAGGTGCAAACTACTTTCTACATATTTCAAATATAAAGAATGCTATCACAACACACTAATGTATAAGAAAGTTAGCACGAGAAATGAAGATAATGAATTATTATGAACAGAAGGCAATCATATCTATCACACTTTTTTTTAGCAAAACAAACATGAAACATGGAAAGCACTGATCTACCACCGTCAACACTTATATACAGTGTCTAATGTATCCCGAGAAATTTTCTGCAAAAGAATACCATTATATTTCTGTAGCAATTGGTAATATTGCATTAAAAGGAAATCTTCACAAAATGTCCCATCTTCTGAAATACCTAGACAAAAAAATAAGGAAACTAACATCATAATCCAGGATTTCCACCCAAGGTAGCAGTGTTTCTATTACGGATTGTAAGTTGGAAACATTCACTTGTCTGCGGAATGAAGCAAAACATGAATCAAGAAAGGCTTGCATCTGAAAAGGTTATAACTAGGCAAGAAATGAATAACACTGTGAGCAGTCTATGCTACTAAGATTATGGTGTTTATCGTTTAAAAGATAACGATGTTCTAGAAATTACAAAAGACAAAATAAAATGATTCATAACGCCTCATTTTGTTAAATAATTTCTTCAGAAAATAGTTCATTCGATAAGTCATTACAAAGCACAACTATACTGGACCACAAATCTTTTTCGAAAAGAGTGATGAAACCTAGTAACTTCAAATAAGAAAAAATCAATCAAAATTTAATCTTTGGTTCTTTAAAACAAAAGCTACACACAATCTGACACTGAATCGAAGATCTGTTAGATGTACAACTGCTTACTGCCATATTTTCATATTGCTTGGCGATAAGTTCAAGTGCTGAAACCTAAATAAGCAAAAATATCAGAAAAAATGCAGATAAAAGTCAAGTATAAGAAACTACAAAGTGAATAAATGAAAGAGAAATTATAACAGAGAACAGACCTGTGCGGTTAGCTGAACAATTGTTTCATGTAGATTTTCTTCTTCCTTTTTTAAATGATTTAAATAATCAGCTGCGCGAAACAAAATTGCTGCATTAGTTGTTTTACACCCAATAGGCGAGAATGATGCTGGTAGCAACTCCTTCAATTCCTGATATCCAATCTAAACCATTAGAAATTTGAAGAATCAAACATGAATCTCCATCCATTTTCACCTCTAACTGAAAAGAGCTAAATTAGACGAATGGTTTTATATATTTGTACAGGACGCCTTCTGACCTTTCGGATTCTTAGCGAGTGAATAGGAATCAGTAAATGAAGACCATTAGAACAAGCCCCAATCAATATCATGGATGATTGTAATGTAATAAACAGTAATGAAAGAATATATTTTGTAGTAATGAAATAGTGATGAAAGAATACATTTTTCATCGAAACACAGTTCAAATTTCGGATTGCTGATGTCGAAGTGAGTTAAAATTGATTTGAAAAATAGCTTCTGGTAAAATAGGTATAATCCAGCTGATTACTAGCACTTGAAATTCAAAGACATTCCGATTACTTTTAATTAATCAACTCGCTAATCCAGAACTAGCTAAAATCAACGAACATTGATAGCCTCTCGACGCTGTCGTTCGCATCTTAAATGAGTTGCTTTCTTACGATCTGTTGAATCGGGACTATTTTTTGAATCACGCGAACCACCTGGTGTTTCCGGCGGTGAATTCGATGACATAAACTTTTCTTTCAGGAAATCGCAGAAAGGCTTATGACAATACCTGATTTTTCTGAAATAACTTTTTAATATGCAT
>NW_018108247.1:171391-182474 GCF_000183805.2 Loa loa
AACAATAATAATAATAATAAATAATAATAATAATAATAATAATAATACATGCATTCTCCTTAAAGTAATATTTTGAATAGAAAAAGAAGTAAAACTAATGCTTTCAGATTATAGACGGATAGCCTGTAAGAACGCACACTAAATATGTTGCAGAATTTTTTTTATTCAACATATTGTAATTTCACAAATTTATTGAAAAACATGAAAATACAAGACAAATGATTTAGTACTGCAAACGATAAAACGATCAGTGAGACAAAAAAGGACAAAGCTGAGGTAAAAAAAAGAAAAAAAAAAACTGATTACCAAGTCAAAAACTCATATACATACCCTGACAATCAGAAAATTTCTTGCACCGTAAGCAAAAAAGGACCTTTAAGTAATGGAAAAGAAAGCAGTAACAGCAATAGAAAAATGTGAAGTAGCGAAGTAAAATGAAGAAGGAGATGTTTGCACTTCTCTCTTCCTCTTTGGCAAAAGCCATATTAAGGAGCTGGCATATCCGCCCAATGACTCCTTTTCTCTTAAAAAATAAATTATGTCCCAAAGTATAATCAAGAAAATTTTTGTGGGACATTATCATTGTAATAGTTAAGAATCGCATGATACTGCTACCATTTCCAACTTTCCGGTATTTACGAAGCAAGAAATTATTGTTTTCCTGTTTAGTCAAAACATATGCCCTGAGTTGATGACATGGTAAAATATCAAAATTCCTTGCAATTCATTCCCTTCCCTTCCAGCCTCAATTTGATCGTTAGAAAAAAAAGGAAAAAAAAATGAAATATGCCATAACGATATTTCCCAGACAATATTACATGGCGACACTACAATGTAAAAACTGAATATGAAAACATACTTCCTAGTCTGTGAAAGATTAAGAAAAGAGCATACTTGCAAACGCACAATTTGTCAACAAGCATGGACTGAACACAGATTAAATATCATCAAAAATTAAAAACTTATTGAGTTTAAAAAATGAAATGAAAACTGATGAAGCAGGTAATGGTTCAACAATTATTTTTCAATAAAGATAATTGTGAAGAACCACTACTTCAACCAGGACAAAAAGATTTTTGCCACAAAAATCTGCTTCACAAGCAGAATAAGTGAGGAACACAACAAGAACGTGAACAAAACGTGTAATATACACTTGCATATTTTATAGTTTAGTACCTACCTTAGTAATTCATCGCAATTAATAACTATAAAGGGCTGAAGTAACATCAAGAGCTCATATATGCAATAGCTTAATCTTCCAAAAACATGACACTGAATACCGCAATTAAAAGGAAAATAGTTATGGAAAAATTAGACAAATTGACGAAAAACAAAATCACCTACCAATATAATTACTATACACGGCAACAACTGATATAAAAATTCCTAGTATACCGAAAACTACGACTCAAAATTTTCCGAAATAAAGTTTTTAATACAACTACTATTGGAAAGCTTCAGCCGGAATCCTGTCACGTACAGCCAAAAATGCTTGCCCTGCAGCCTGAATAACAGATAAAAATTATCATGCCAATAAAAAAATCATTGAGAACCAACAAGTAGGCGGATAAACACAAATAATGAGGAAATAAAACCCCTTCAGATTCATCATGTTGACCTTTGTCTGATAAGCAGCTTTTCAGAATGTTAATTCGATTTCAAAATTAAAAGAAGATTCTGAAACAAACCTCGTAATTCCAATTTTGATCAATCAAACATTTCTTAGACCACTCCGGCTTCATTCTACTTTCTTGACAAAATGCTTCAACCATTTGTTGTTGCATTTGCTGATCGCCTGCAGCAGCACGCTCAGTTGGTGTCAGTTGCTGAGGAACTGATGCAGCGGGACTCTGAATACTATCTGCTATGGACATTCCACCCATCGCATCTGTTGTTGCAACTGCAGCATCTGCTGGTACCTAAAAGTACTTCCATGGAAATATTTTCTTTGCAATAACTTTCGGTCACTAGTGAAAGCACACAACTTCAAAAAAGCTCTCTATTCATTTTTTGCAAAATTAATGAAATATATTAGGGTATGGGCTTGTAGACAAATGAAAAAAGATAAAACCTTTAAGGAATTCGTAATCATCGATTTATAACGTTGTATCCGTTCCAAAAATACTCCACTGACAAACAGCATATCGTTGACAACTGCTATTTTCCTGAAGATAGGGTGCTTGACTTTCTATACGATAGCAAAAAACAAAAATCAGGGAGTTATGAAGCTTCTGGCACGAAGGGTTTGAAAGACAAACAGAAACGCAAGAGCACAACAGCAATGTTTAAAAAATTTTTCTGAAACTAGACATCTATTACTAATACTGGGACACAGTTTCTCTTACCCCTAATCAAAACCTTATTAACATTTCTTCACTATGCTGCCATTGCCAGCTGTCAAAAGACATCAATATCTGCAAGAACTTTGTAAAACTTACCCGTTACCTTTGTTCACAACAACAAAATTACGACAAAAAAATCTGAGTTCATCGTCATCTCCAACTTTTTCCAAACCATCACGGAAGAAACCTTCCACGGCGAAACACATATGTTTGTCCTAGAAATTGCTCACTTACAAAAATGCAATAGAATTGAAAAATAAGGAAATAAATGTTAAGCATATTCATCATAGCTTAGATCAATAATATAAATAATGAGTAACAATTCCCGAATAAAAAGCTGATTTCTGCGACTTTTTTCCGATCAGCTCAACGATATAATAAACCTCTCCATCCTCATACTATTCTGGGATTATACTATTTTGTGTTATTGGCTTAGCACTCATTAACATCATTATCGGATGGCAGCCAACATTATGCAATCGGTAAAAACATACCAAGTCATTCACTAGTCCCTAAGCCAATCTTAGAACAGACTACTTTGACTAAGATAAAAAATTACTAAACTCACAGTTATTAAAGAAACATCAACCAGAAATGTATCCATCAAATGTTTGGTAGCTGGAAGTTTCCGTAAAGCAACAATGATATCCATAGCTCCTTTATATATTACTTTTTCTCGAAAACGTTCCCATCTTTCCATACATTTGATATTGTGCGATGTTTTACGATACGTACTATATATACTACAATGAAATGTAACATTAATGATGTTTGTTTCCGCTATTCTTTCATAAATGAATGATTTGTATTTTAAAATTTCATCCTTCAATATAAGGAGTACAGAAAAACCTCTTATATTGAAATTTAGGACATGACATGCTAGAAGAATGCTATACAAATCATAGTGCTCAAGCATATCATTCATTATTAAAAGGCAGCCATCTAAGCGACTGTCAATATCAAAAATTTCAATGGTAACGCGTAGTAATCAAATAAAGTAAGGCTACGCACAATAATGATGCTAACCTCGGGTTGAAATAAGGCTTTCTTTCATTTGCATCCGTCAAATTTTCCGCACACACTGTAAATGTAGCCTAGAAATCAGAAACTGATAAGTTCACTCAACAAGAAAATTTGTGACCAATCCGTCTTATTTATAAATAAATAACAGTTAGTTGACAGAGTTGTTTGCAGAGAAATATTGTGAGTCATTAAAGAAATGATATGTAGAGACACTGGAAAACATCAAAGTTCCAGAATGTTTTTCAATCCCAGTATCAAAGCTATGTTGCATTTTGGAAAACCATAAAGTGCATAAAAGAGGACTAACATTTTCGTCGTAAGCATTAATCAGATTTTTCCTGTTATTAACATCTGGATCGTCATATGCAACCATAAATTCGAAAATGAATGCTTCGATAAGAGCGCGGTAATCATCGGTGCCATAAAAGCTTGGCTAAAAACAACAAAAAACCTTGACTGGTCGTGGGATTTTACAAATCAATCACTAATCAAGAAAAAACAATTCTATATTCTGAGAGTAATTCTGCAAGATTATATAACCATTTTACAATTGTCACATGTTGATCATGCAGAAGTAGAAACTTCTTGGTAAAGGTGTTCACCTTGAACAGAGGTAGCTTAGCATTTTCATCCAAATCTGGTACCGCACAGGAAGCAGATCGTTGGACTGGTATACCATCCTGAAAATATTCAAAATGATGCAAAGAAAAGGACTGGTTCTTGTTCCTGTAAAGAATGCACGAACTAATAAAAATGCTCTTCTGGAATACTGCTTCATAATCATTTGTAGCATAGCTCTACTGAACAAAAACATCAAATGCAACACAATAATTCAATTCCAGAACGTTCCGCACCATACAATAGCTTCAGTCAATACATAAAACTACTCCATAAATAGAAAAGATTTACCAGCATGGTCACCTTCGGGAAGACACGATGAATAGCACTGTAATCGAGGGAACATTCTTATATTATATAATGTATGGATATGCACACATAAATGTCCATCCACCACATATGAAATGAAACATGAGAGCAAGGAAATTTTCGGTGGTAATAAATTTTGAAGAATGAGACAACCTTCACTTCACCGAAAATTCAGCACGTAATAACCTGACACGGTACATGCGTGCGCTTGAAATAATGTTAAAAACAAAAAGAACTCGCAGTAAGCAAATGATAACCTTAAATAAGCTTCTGCTGACGAATACGAACCACACAAAGGATTGTTTTCGAAAAATAATGTCTCAATTGGCCATCCTTTCAGTTTATCCAATTCCAACTCCTTGTCGATCTGAATTAACATGGGACCAGTTTTTTAATTTACACAAATACTAACTTTACTTTTGGTATACATGCATGTCGAATATTTAGTGAAATCTGCCTTTTGATAACAAATGTCGCCATTGGTAATTTTCGATCAATTCCCCTTAAAAAAAAAAAGAAAAACTAACCAAAATCCAAGAAATCAAACAAAGTGTTAGCTACCTGATTAGCCGATAAATCCAACGTTTTTACATTTTTGATGCGATAAAGAAGACATGCAAAGAAATCCAAGAAGCGAAGGCGATTTCCCTGAAAATAGAGTGGGACTTGCAGAACAAAAAAAACTTTCCTATTTTTGTAAAACAGGAACCAGTTCATCTTACACTCATTCCCCTAGCCCTCACAAGACCACCAGTTAGATATCTCATCAGAATATAATCCGAAAATCGTTAATCAGAATACAATCCGAAAATTGTTACATTTCAACACTATTCAGCCCCTGCTCCTCTGTACTTTGACAAGTATCCGCCGAAACCGGATTTCAGGTGCATTTCCATGCTTAAGAATTTTAGACTATAAATAACATATACAAATACCTTCATGCTTAAAGCAGTTACACCTCCATAGTGTTGATCGATCAAATCAACAACAGCCATCATAATACTGTTACGAGTTAAAGAAAGATGCAAACTTCTCAAACGGAACACTGAAACATTCAAACGACAATAATGAAGTTATTTGGAAATAGAAGGATAAACTTATCAGTCATCCTGCCTTGGGATAACAGCTTAACGGATTAAAAGGATGGATTTTTGATCCAACAGCTTCCCCATCGTGCCAGGAAAATACTTCGAGTCATCTGCCATACCTCTACTGCTATCGAATTACTAATTATGTCAGAGAATTTATTGATTTGACAGGAGAAAAACCATAACCTTTAAAACTAAAAGGAAAATAAACCGCTACAGAAATCTAAAATTAACCAAGGAAATACGTAGGCTTATTCAAGCTTATTTCACTTCTGTATCCATGCTTTGAAAGAGCTAAATCACGAATAATTGAGTTAAGATAGCCCATTAAGTACGTACTGCTTTTTTAGAAATCATTGGGTCGAGTAAAGAATATCAAACTTACGTTCATCTAAACCGAACTCACTCAAATCAAGAGCATGTGTTTTCGCGTTATAGCGTTTCTTCAGACATTCCTGAAACGAAGCAAATTACAGTTTTTTCTTCAGATTATCAAGAATTTGTTGGAAACAACTGAGATTTTGATAACAGCCAAAAACTGAACTATTGGATAATGATGCCGATTTCCCTATTCAAATTATCACGCCAACCACTAATAACTAAAAGGAACCGCAATGAGATCTCTTTCATTCATTGATATTGTGGCAAAACCAGCTGATACACGTGATAACAGAAAAGTAATTGGCGCATTTGTATTCGGATCCCGAACACGCCTTGATATTGCATGGATTGCCGCAGCTGTCTGAATAATATTGAATAATACAGATTAAAATCTAGAAAGAAATGAAGCCACGTAATAAATTCTTCGATGTCTTTGAATTTTTTCCAACCGAAATATACATAGTTTCAGAAAATAAAAAGCCAAAAATTAAAGAGTCAGAGCTTTGTGCAGCGCCAAAGTGCAAGAGACTGAAGTTATTCTAGACCCAATCTGCTCGTAAACTTATGTTGTATTGCATAACTATCTCGAAGCAGCTTCACGCTCACATTTTCCTCATGTGAAAATACCAAATGGATAATGAAAAACATATATCACTAAAATCTAATTAAGAAATTATCAGTAAATAATTTTATTTACATCGTCATCTTCAACGAAAAATGTTATATCGCCTCGATCCACTCTGAATAGTAAAGGTTTTACATCGTCGACATATTGCTCGATTGATCGCATAATAAAATCCTTTCCAATTGTAGCACCTCTTACGACCTGAAGTAATCATTCAAAGCCTCAATTAATTTCCTAATTCCATAATTCTAAAGTATAAAATTTCCATAATTCTAAAGTATAAAATATAAGTTTAAGGAAACATATCTGAGAAAACATATACCTTGATCTGATTCATAACAACTGCAGTAGTGGTCGCACTACCACCGGCACCACGTTGTAATTGCCTATCACGTCTGTTATCAAGATGAATTTTTATCGGTACGCGATCTCTTCCACTACCTGGAAACTCCATAGCAATAGCCATTCAAAGCTCTAATCTAAAAGAACTATTTCACCAACTTTAGAAAACTTGTTAGAGATTCTTAATTAAATATTGAAAAATGCGTTTATAATGATTTAAAACCACACCTTTTCCCGAACCTCTTCCACCTCGCCCATATCCACCACCAGTGCTTCGTCCCTGCACTTTGTAGAGACGTGGATCGAGTTCCTAAATGGAAAATCAGGAGAAAAATTTGAAGGACGCTTAAAAATTTTGCATGAACAATCGAACCTCACTACTTGACTTCATGAACTACTTCAGTTATCGTTCAACGGTGAGGATATAGTATTTTAACAGCTCATCATCCAGGCATACAATAAAGTGGCGGACATCTGTTTTGAAAATGACCAGAATGGTTGTTTCAACGGTCTCAATCATAGCTGGAGACCAAGTAACTTCATGCAACGATATCACTGCCACAAACGACTATCACCAGGATGAATAGTGTGCTAACTAAATAATAACAATCACTAATTTGTTCCATAACCTAGCGGCTCGTCGAATATTCGTGATTTAAGTTCATGTTGGTTATGAATATGCAAACGGTACTCGGAAAAAGGCTTATAACGCCAAATCTCGAACCATCCAGACTGATCTACTTGTTAAGGAAACTTTGAATAATTTCCATTAATACAAACTCAAAAAAAGAAAACTCACCTTTCCATCGTCGTCATCATCATCAAATCTCGGTGCTAGATCGCTATCATAATAGATGAGCTTTTTCATTGTCAATTTCTTGGCATCCCATTTTTGATAGCGCCGGCTCATATTGCTATCTAAAATTAAAATGATTCATTTAAGTGAAGAAGTATAACATGGGAAAAAAAAGTGAATAAGAGAATGTCGACTGACTGATCGATTACTCTTATTCTTTTCAAATGATCGATTCTAATTTCCGGAGTGTACATAAGGATTATATAAGGTAACAAGCTGACTGCCTTCACGCCCACAATTCATTCCAAACAATGTATCAGTTAAAACATTTGTGTTTTAAATCTCTGATAAGTATGGCATTTGGCATTCTCTTCATGATTGACATGTGAAAAGCTAAGCAATACTAAAATACGCCATTATTCCGAAAATTTCTAATCAACTAATTTTTATAAAAATTATAGTACGTCTATTGCTGATTTGTGTATTTTCTGCATTTCCCAAAGTAGCTCATGGCGTACATATCCTACGCAAGAAACTCAAGGTGTACTTATTATTTTCCAACTATATGCAACGAGAACTTCAATCTAGTACGTTAATACTTCGACCCCCTAATGGCCAACTGAGATTATTTTTAATAACTCAGGCAAGTTATTAAAAATAACTCGTAAGTTAGGACCTTCTCCTTTGCTAAGTTAACATTTCAGTTCCCCAATGAAATAGCAGACCAGCACTCTCATTCTCTAACGTGTTTACCAAATTTGGCACCTCAATCCTTCAATGACCTGCCAGGTTAGCATCTCCGTTCCTTTACAATCACCAATTATCACCTCAGTTTCCCAATCATTAGCACTCTCATCCTTAATTGGTTGCTAAAATTGCCATCTCAACCCTTCAATGCTCTTCCAAATTGGAATATGCAAAACACATAACCATATGACCCAACAACTACACCAAAAAACACTCACCCACCCTATACACCTGACCATCTCAGTCCATTAAAAACACTTTCGCACTATGCAACTGGCTGTCTCACGGAATGTTGGGAAGCTGGAAATTAAGCTTAATTTGCACCTGATTTAGACAAGATCCTCATGCTAGTTATATATTATACGATATTTAGTAAATTATCCACGAAATTTACATTTATTTACCGATTAAACGAATAATGGATTAATGGGCGGAATTTGATTTTGAACGTAGAAGAATTTATTACAATGCACTACTGCGCATAATGCGCATATGTTCGATATTGTTTGAACAGAATCGCATCAATACTCAAATCACTTAGTATGCTGTAGTCACCAATTGATGTTATCAATCATATTTGACAGTTTTACGAATGCTTCATTCATTGCCGATCGATTGATTTACTAAATCAATGAATTGCTCATTGAATGGTTGATTGATGTACTGAATTGGCTAATTCACTTCTTGACAATCAACACAGATCAACTTTTACCGATTCATTCTTTGGAAAGTGATTTTTTTTTCTGCCACCAAATTTCTAAAAAATAATTAATAATATGAGATGGAAAACTTTACACAAGAATACATTCATTGTCTTCTACTTGTTTTACATTTTTGCACTCATAATGAAATTTTTGTTGGAGTTTTAAATTCTTTATTAAAATGAGTAAATAGGGATAATGAAAAATTGGCTAACAATTGTATATTTTATAGTGTAGTAATACATACAAAATATATTGAATATTTTATAGTCAAGAGAAAAAAGATGTTAGGTTATAAGTACGATATAATGTTTAGATTTAATTCAATCATTATCATATGATCTAGGAACTTTGACCTTCATATCGAATTATATGAAATATATTAGATTTGAATTGCTTTATATTTCGTATCTGTTTATGCATCTTATAGTTTTCCGTGAGAGAATTAATCAATCATTTTTATCATGCTAATCAACTTAATGCAGTATATGATAGTATTGTAATCAAATAACGTGATCTATACTTGATGACTTTTTTTACTACGTGAACTTAGGCTACGTGAACTTTACATATGGTGCAGTCTAAGTGCAAGAAATGGTGAATTTTCTTCACTTCTCTTCTAACAAGTGAATTATCGCTCACAGAACTATCAATTAACAATGATTACATATCTTCCTGAAACAAATCAAATTTATCTTATTTGAATAACCTGAAATCTAGCTGCGAAAAAATGAAAGACATCTTTGTTTTGATTGTTGCTAAACTGATTGACATAATACGAAATTATCATTATTCACCGCAATATAATATTATCGTTCCTAAAAAGCAAAAATTGACTTTGGCTTTTTTTTGCCCTGAAATTCATTTACTAATTTGAAATTTTCATTCATGTATTCTCAATTTATCATATTATTCCGGTCACATTCACAAGAACGATTTCATTACTTTCAAATAATACTTTAATAACATTTTTTGACAACTTGAGCATTTCTCCAATGCACTTTTCCCTTTTTGGAATTTGAATCTACCATCGTATCGTTTCCTCGATATAATTAAGTTGATCATCTGATAATTAGTTTAATCACCTGCTGTTGATTGCTAATTAATTCTAACTTGAACCAATCAATTTAACATTTAATTATGCATGCCCTTCTGTTGTACAAAAAAATATTCAAAAAAAAATATTTCAGTGATTTCAAGGCTTTTTGGGACTTGTCTATTTCTGGCTCATAACAATAATGCTAATGATTATGTGAGCCTTTTCCTCTTCATTTAGCTCTCTCTCTCTCTCTCCCTTCTCCCCTTCTCCCTTAATTTCATTTAAGCCTCCAAGAAGGGCTTC
Source organism: Loa loa (assembly GCF_000183805.2). Classification (NCBI taxonomy): domain Eukaryota; kingdom Metazoa; phylum Nematoda; class Chromadorea; order Rhabditida; family Onchocercidae; genus Loa; species Loa loa. The sequence goes on from NW_018108247.1 coordinate 181,706, forward strand.
GTAGCCCGAAGCACGTAATAGGCCTAATTAAATGTTACTTTGACACATTTAATAATCAAATGCAAATAACAGTTTAAGTTTATTTTAAGATTGATTTATTCCACTTTTAGTGATAGCAAATGGTAATAATAACAACCTTGAATACAAGTCATACTTTGGATTGATTCAATCAAGATATCCCAAGTTCTAGGAGTAATCCAAAATGATTCATCAACTGATTATTATACTAACAGAAATTGCGAAATAATTTGAGATACGATTGGGATACACTGGATACCGGGATATTGCCGTTGAAATTTAAAAAATTTTCCTAATTTATTTACTCGACTTAGTTTGTCATGAAATTCAATTCATAACTTAATTAATCATCAATTTATGCAATGTATGTTATCATCGAACAAAATTATCTTGATCACTTCTTTTGCACCATATGACATGCTTGATTTTATCATCAATAATAACTTGCAAAAAAAATATTTCGAAATTAGATGATTAGCTCTGAATTAATCTTTAAATACCAATCTTAAGCGATAAATTACATCGTATAAATATATACAGAAAAAGGAAAACTGAAAATTATGAAATACCACAATGAAATTGGTAAATGACAACATATGACATTATGCGAAAAAACATTTAGATTATAAAAAGAAGGAAAAATATAAGTAATATTTAGGTATTCAGGATTCATTGTTAAAGGAACCAAAAAGTTTTAGCTAAAACAGAGAGAGAGAGAGAGGAGGAGAGAGAGGAGGGAGGGAGAGAGAGA
>NW_018108247.1:183203-199995 GCF_000183805.2 Loa loa
TATATATATACATATATATATATAGATGGACAGATTAATAAATTATCAATGTGTTGATGATATCTTAGAATCGATTGTTTGTTATCGATGAATTTAATAATGTATTATGAATAAATTACAATCTGTATTGTTTATCAGTAAGTATTTTGTAGTATACTGCCTAAGGCCTAAGACAACTTCACAGTAGAAAGGAATGATGAATGAAGATTCCCAAATTGGTAAAGATTAACGTGTGGTATTGAGTCGTGTGTAAAAATAAAAGAAATTTGTCCTTTACCAAATAACATTTAACATTATAAATTACTTAATGAAGATGACGTAACTATCAATAAATTGCACAAATTTATTCAAAATTTTAATTTCTACTTAATATTAAGTAAAGTACTCTTTTATTGGGAAATTTGAATATGCCTTGACGACGTTATCAAGTCTTTTAGCCTACGTACACTTACAACGTCATGACGAATACGTGCATTGTAATTTATCTTTCCAGAAACCGAATATTACGAGACACCGATTAGTGAAAGAGGTTAAACTATGATAGGGCGAAATAAGGGGATTGAAAAATGCTATGCGATGATATTTTGCTGAGAAGGGGTGAAAGGTTAAAGATATTTGGTCTTTACTGAGAAAAATAGGTAAAAACTTATGTTATCTCTGATATACTGTTATCATTTTCTCTTTTTTATAATATTAATTCCTCCGTATTTTTTTTTGCAAAGTTGTATAATTAGATGCAGTATTCTACAAATACGTTTGTCTTGCATTTTACTATACATTTATCTTGTCATGTATTTTCAGCTTATATGAAAATATAATTAATAACATTAGGTAGTCATTTTGAAACATACATTGTGACAGTATTAAAATAATGGTCTAGATGTATAAACGTGAGTAATCGTGTAAACATGACGAATAAGAATATAGTGTAGGAATATATTGAGAATATGAGAATGTAAGAATATATTAAATAATTCAAGTTCAATTTAAATATTTAATCGTAATATATGTTAAAAAGTTAACGTGTACGTAGTCTTACATATTTGCGGGTTGTATGCAATATTTATATGTGTCACATTTCCATGTGGAATAGTTACAAAAAATTTACGTGTGATTTTCGTATCATTTACAGATATATGCATAGCGACGACTAATTGTTACCCAATATTTATTTAAGCCGTTTGGTGGTAAATTATTGATGCGATTTGCATTTTATACGTGAACGACAAAAGTGAAAAATAAATAAAAGGAAATGTCTACAGGTGTATTGCCATTTGTAAAAGGAATCGATTTCTCATACAATGATTTCTCGGTTTGTTTGTTTTTCTAATCAGATTTTGTTTTAAAAAAAATAAATTTTATTGAAATTCAGAACCAATATAATCAAAATAAGCAAAGTGATTTGTAATTCAGTTTCCTTTTCTAATGATTTTTTCTCTATTTCAGTACATAGTTTTGCAATTAAAGAATGACATTTACTCATCATTAAAATGTGTAGACGGGTAGGCATTCTAACTTGTAAGAGGTTTATTGTTAAATTTTACCAATGAAAGCAATACGACCTGATGGTCTTTTTGTATTCAAAAAGTTATTGGTAATTATCTATATTTTGAAAACAGTAATAAAGGCCGTGAAATAATCGTTGTTACTAATTAATTATCATTCATTGTCGTTGCTAAAACTTATAGTTTGTTTGCATTTCCTGTAATTTGTTTATACTTTTTATTTAATTTCTTTGCATTTTTTTTCTATTTATACTTATAATTTATTTATATGTTTTCATTCTTTAGGGTGATCGTTTTCCGGTAGAAGTTGAGCAGATGACACAAATGACATGGCTAAAATTGAATCATGCTTGCTTGGAAAGAGTATATTTTCTTTTCTTAGGCACTATCTTACTTTAATAAAAAAAAGAAAAAATAAAGGAGATGATTTGATTTCAAGCAATTTGTCATTTTTGTTTTACATTTTTTTTTTTGTTCTGCAGGTGCCGGATGAGCTATCACGATTAACAAACCTTGAGCATCTACAAATGACATGTAATACATTAGCAAGTGTCCATGGAGAGCTTTCCGATTTACCACGCTTGCGTTCCGTTATCGTACGGCATAATCAAGTGAGAAAAATAAAACTCAGAACGAGAGAAGATTTAGTCGATCCTGGCTTTCCATTTATCCACCATTTAACTGAGTTGGGACTATTTTATTAGTGTTAAGGATATATTATTCAAATGAAGTTGAATACAAAGCACAACAGTTATTTTCAGATCAAAACGTCGGGTATCCCTACTGATATATTTCGGATGAAGGATTTAACAATAATAGACTTCAGCCACAATACCCTTCGTGAAGTACCACCGAATTTGGAGTATGCAAAATGTGCTATTGTACTGAATTTAAGCTACAATAACATCGAAAATGTACCAAATGCAGTAAGTATTTAGTTTAAGGAATGCTTAAGTAAATATATTGTGGAACTTCCTCATGTGACAAACAGGAAATGATACTGGGAGACACTTTGTTTTGTGCTGAAGTAGTGCATTCTGTGCTCTCCTACGCCTTGATATTTTTAGGTATTTTCAAATCTTATCGATCTTTTATATCTGGATCTTAGTAATAATAAGCTAGAAATGCTTCCTCCTCAAATACGCCGATTGACAACATTGCAAGTCCTTCGACTATCCAATAATCCACTGCATCATTTTCAGTTAAAACAACTTCCTAGGTACTTCTCTCTCTTATTTTCTGGAAATAATTTTCGAAATATTTCTACAGTACTGAGTCAGATGTCGGTAGATTTTAATTGTCTGCTGTGTTCGATAATGAGAGCCAATATACATTCAAACGTATCACCATTCAAATACTTTTTGATTAAACGACAATCGCCATATGCAATTTCGGGTGGCATTTCGTTAAGTGTTAGTTGAAAGCGATTAATTATGGATATTAGAACTTAATAACTATTGTGATTTTTTAGCATGAAAGCTTTACGGGTGTTACATATGAGCAATACTTCGCGTACTTTGGATAACATTCCTCCTATATTGGACGATTTGGATAACTTGCAGGTACATTTCAGTTATTTAACTGTACCTCGAAAAAAAAAAAAAACTTCACGAAATGGTTGTGCAGCCAGTTTTATGAATCCTGTTTGGAGGAGTATGCTATTAACACGACCGAATATGCAGGAGTTGAATATCAGAATAGTCCTGATACTCTTATAATTTTTATCAAAACCTGGTTTTAACCTTTTTTAGGATGTTGATTTTTCTCATAATAGTTTACCCGAGGTACCGGATTGCTTGTATAAATTGAAAAAACTTCGGAAGCTTGACATCAGTCACAATCAGGTATTTTATTTAACTCCCCTATTCCAATTTATTCACTAAACAATCTTTAACTAAAAGTGAAACATAAAGCGGATAGTTCAGCATTACTTCGAGTGGAATCTGCATCGAATTACCTACAAAGGAAGAAGTTGGTAGGTAAATTGCATGGCATTCTGTAACTCATTCCAAAAACCAAAACAACTAACAGTGCTTCCGATCATGTAGAGATGCATTGCACTAAATGACAGAAAGATCCTGACGATGTTAATAGCTTCAATTTCTAGCTGAGGATCTCCCTTGCTTGCTTGATATTGCAGTCATCGCTTAATTCATTGGACTAGTTTATTAATTTTCCAACCCTTGCAGATCAAAAAGATTGAATCGAAAGACACACCTTGGGAAAATCTGGAAACACTGAATGTTTCTTCGAATCAGTTAAAGGTCTTACCTGAGAGTATTGTACGAATGATCAAGTTGCAAAGGTTATACGCTAGCGACAATCAGCTGACTTTTGATGGTTATTTTTTCGGTTAGACAGAAATGATTTTTTCCCTGAAGAAAGGCGCAAATAATTTATTAAAGGGAGCCGTGTAATAAGCAGTGATGCAGTAGAAGAATTGATACATGCGTTTTCAGGTATACCAAGTGGTATCGGGAAATTAGTTCAGTTACAAGTCTTGTATTTATCATACAATCAACTGGAATTGATACCGGAAGGCGTTAGTCGTTGCGTACGTTTGCATCGCTTAAAACTAGATAATAACAGGCTAATAACTTTGCCAGATTCGATTCATCTATTACCCGATCTGAAACAACTCGATTTACACAAGTTGGTTTTTTTAGCACTTATTCACATACTATATTATATTATCCATCTCTCTTATAATAAATCGTTTTACAGTGTGAATTAGCGCATGAGGTGATTTTAAAGTTGTTTATACACATTTTTTGAGTTTTATTTGGTTTTTATTATAAATCTTCTTTTGTGATACTAAGCACCTTTTTTATACCGTAGAAGGATAAACATTAAGGGAAGGGGATAGTGTACTTAAGAAGTGTGGTTATTGTTGCAGTATTTCAAACATACTATGGAACTTAAAGATTTTTCATTTGCTTTAAAAAGTTTCGTTTAAACCATTATTTAAGTCATGTAAAATTTCTGAACTATTGTTACTCACGCGTCTGATTCAATTTATCATGATGGTCATAGATTAATAGTGAATGGTACCTTATTCTTACTCTGTTTTCAGTAATGACGGACTTGTGTTGCCGCCCAAACCAAATGAAGAAAATCGAACTTTAGCATTTTACAATATCGACTTTTCCCTAGCAAATCAGGTAAGGATTTCCCTGCTTTTTTTCAAATTTAATTTTTTTTTTCATTTGTTTCTCTACTAAAAATTAGTTTTTTTTTCTGTTTTCGTGAAAATTTTTCTGAAAGTTGGATATTTTATCTTATTTTTATCTTCAAATATGGAAATATATTAATGAAAGCTTGATTGTTTGACCGTCAGTAATCCAATCAACAAACAAAAATGAAAGATGTGCTGTTTAGCATCTTGAGTCTTCTTCAAGGTTTCTAACATCCACATGTTAGAAATGGTATCTCGATTCTCAATCTCATGCGATGTGTTGCATTAAAAAAATCAGGTATTCCCAGTTACCCTGTTTGCCATCACTTTTCAGATGAAACTTGCGGGGCAAAGTCCATCATCATCGGTGAGTTCAGTTCCCAGTTCTGCAACACAAAAAGATCCAGTTGCCAGAAAGAAAGAGTTTTTACGCCGACGTCGAATGCAGACTGATAGTCAGGGTGCAAATAAAGTTATTGAGGTAATAACTTGCTTCGATTTTAAAGCTTCTCTCAATATGAAAATTAATCAACAATAGCTTTTAGAATCAAAAGTTAGAATTTTATTATTTTGATTTCTGGGCTTTTGTTGGAAAATTGCTTAATTTTGCAACATTTTAAAATTGTTGTTAATATATAATAAGATACCTGGCATTTGGGAACCACAGATCATAAGCCCAAATTCCCACTTTCTTCCCTCTCTTCTCTTCTTCCCTGCTGATTCTTTTTCTTAATGGCCCTTTCGTGCTATCAAATACATTTGCCTCAGGCAGTTGTTGATTTTACTATGTGCCATATTTCCAATTATAATAAGAATATTTGCACTTGCCAGAAGGTACAGTCACGATAGTCCTTTTTGCATTCTCTTATAATTTTTATCAGTCATTAGAAGGAAATGATATATTATGGACTATTTTAAAAGCTGATGTTTCAATGACGTCACTTTTCATTTTGGAAGTGAAGTTGGAGATGGTGTGATTATATATTTTAAAAAGGAATCAACACTCTTAAGAGAATGAAAAAAAAGTCCCCGTTTTCCTTTTTTGGCTAAATGTAGGTTCCTAGCAACCTCATTTGTCTTGTTTATTGCTCTCTTCCACATATGGAAATTTTTTTAACCATTTTAAAGATTTTATTTCTATTTTGTTTGTAATTCAAGTCACTGATAATTTCGGACCTTATAATGGGATTTTTCCTTCATTGCTTTCCTTGAAATCATTGAAAACAAAATAATGTGGTTTTAGTATCAATATATATATACATATTTTTTTGGTGTTCTTCTTTGTAATTCGAAAATTACTGGCCAATCTTTTTCCGATAATTCTTCTTGATGTCTCTTTTAGATGGGTTTAAAAAGGACTTTTTAAGTGCAATCAAATAATAACAACCGATTTCCTAGTGCATTCATCAAGCTTTTAGAATGATAGTGTCCTCCGTTATGCCTGACAATATGCCAGTGATGCATCTTTTTTGAAAAATAGTGCTGAGTGGATCTTCGATAATTTATTTAATTGGATTATTTAAATGAAATAAGTACACAGGTGTTGTTGACATTGAAAGCAATTATTGTCCACGTAATTGAAAAATTGTTGATTATGTACTCTTTTTGGAAAATGTATTTAGAGACATTTCCTCGAAATTTCGGGAATTTAATTAGATGCTATAAACCTTATTTATCGTTTTAAAATGACAGGTTGGTTGCAGTTTCTCGAGTACTGTTATTAATAATAATTTCGCTTCTTTTTCTATCAAATCGTTATTGATGTATTAATTAGTTTGTCTTTTTTTCATAGTCTACTGATAATATAGCATTTTTTAATCGTTCTTTTTTTTGCAAGAAAGTTTTTAGAATTGTTTTTTGATGGCCCTTATAATATCTCCTCTCTTTAATATCTACTCTCTTCTTTCTGTTTCTAAATCAGCGAAAATTTATCTTATTTATCTAGTTGTATGAATCCTTTCCTGTAGTTATGAATTATCTGTTAGTCGGTTGCATATAATTCTTCTTTTTTGGCTTCTTTGTACCTGTAGAAATTTGCTTCTTCATATCTTACATATTTGGTTCAACTGCGCTTTCATTTCCATATCGTTATGTGGCATCCAGTTAGGTTTTCTAGATATAATTTTAAATGCGTGAAGTATGCTCGTATTTCAAATTTTTCTTTTCAATTTCGACATTATTTTAGGGTATGTCACATGTTGCCGGTGCAGCCCGAGACAAGTTAGACCATGAACTACCTCCAGATTATGTCAGAGTTCCCACCTGGAAGGTTATCATATTTACTTTTGAAAATTTTAATTGTCAATGTTTTCTTAATTAATCTAATCAATAGCATGTGTTATTGTTTGTGATTGATAGCGTATATAGTTTGAAGTAAGACAATTTTATATTCAATGGATTATTGATTCTCTTGATAAAGATCCTTACAAAAATGATAATAAAGTAAAAGTAAAGTGAAATTCCATTCGTAATAGTTCCAGCTTGGAGTTAAAAAAACTGCAAATTCTGGAAAAGTGTTGAAATAAAAGTTTTAATTTTCAGGATAAAATGGAACAGCAAAAGCCACATATAGATTACAGTGAAGTATTTGATGAGGATGTTGGACAAGACGAAGGAATGTGGGTTTGGGAGATTGAGAATTTCTATCCTAGTATATTGGACTCATCGATGCATGGCCATTTTTATGACGCTGACTGTTACCTCATTCTGCGCACTGCAAGGGTATAGTTTGAATTTTATGACCAGTGGATTACCTAATAAATTTCTAATTAAGACACTAACTAAATTTTATATTTTTTGGTCGAAACGTAGATGTTTTATATCTCAAGGTATTTCATCATATGATGTATTAATTCCGCTGTTAAATTTCTACATTTCTGCAAATCTGTTGACACCAGTGCGCTAAGAAACCTGATAGTTTAAGACTTCAAACTTCAAATTATTTTGATATCTTAAATTATATCTCTGTTTATCAAATAACTACTAGCATCTGGTGGAGCAATTACCACAATACCTGGCTAACTGTCTCTGATAAGATTATAGCTGCACAGCGTCATATAACTTAGCGTCAGCCTCCTATAGGAGATTTGCAGCATGTGAATCATTTATATAATCCGCTTGATATTAGTTTGTAAGGCTGCAAACTGAAACGATTTTTTTTTTTAAAGGAAGAATCTGGCGCTTTGAAGCATTCAATTTTCTATTGGATTGGAGAAAACTCATCTTTAGATAAAGGAATGTGTGCAGCTGTGCATGCCGTAAACTTAAGAAACCATTTAGGCGCTACCTGTAGGTAGAGATTTTGTAAATTTCTACACTTATTTTGAGTAGAAGAAATATGGCTCTGTGATGAAAAGTTGGTGAAGTTTGAAAAGTTATTTGATGGAGATAAGTGTTATAAAATATCTCATATTGTTTTTTATGTTCCCTTCATACTAATCGAACCATATGATTAAGTAACAAATTATCCTTCTTATTAATGAAGACTATTTGCAGAACTGAACGGGAAGAAATGAATGATGAATCTGATGATTTTTTGGAGTTGTTTGGAGAAGAAATTACCTATATTGAGGGAGCACGAACAGCTTCTGGTTTTTATACTGTGGAAAAAGCAGTGCATGTCACACGGTATTTTTGACTCAAATATTTTGCAGGAAACTGAACTTCTTATAAAGGGAATAAATAACAGTTTTAGGGTTTATGATTTCGAATTTCAGTCTTTATCGTGCATCTGTAGCAGGAAATACAATTGAAATGGAACCAGTTCCAGTATCACCGGATAGTTTAGATCCACGATATGTGTTCTTACTTGATGCTGGTGACATGATTTGGATTTGGAGTGGACGGAAAGCAAGAGCAAGTTTTTTTTTGATGTACAATGCACTGTATATTGCTTAATTTTAATTCTTCTTTACTTTCATTTCTTCACTTTATATGGTCTGTTCCAACTGCTGCTTACTCAGTTTCCTTCTGTTGAATATTTTTTTTTTTTTTTTTTGCATTACTGAATACAGAAGTTTTTTGTACATCATTTGCTAACAAGACAGAGTAGTGGAGATTCCGATTAAGCTAGTAAAATAGATCCTTCCAATTTTGGTTGTTTCCTAATCTTTTGCAATTTTTTCTATGCTACTTTTTAATTGTCTTTGTTTTTCTGCTGTTGTTTTTCCCTTTTTTCACAGATTTTTTTTTTTTGGTCTTATTGCGGTAGAGTACTGTTTAATGAGTAAAAATGACAAAGTCAATGCCACTGAGTCAGTGAGATAATGTTTTCCATATTTCTTAGATAACTGTATCGAACAAAACTCGTTTATTTGCTGTGAAAATGAATAAAAAAGATAGGAAAGGTCGAGCAGAGATTGAATCGTGTACAGAAATGCGCACACCGCAAGGATTTTGGATGGCTTTATATGGTTAGTCCGTATGGGTTGAAAATGAAGTAAAAATTCGTGAGCTTACCCATTGCTAATAGTGTTTATAATATACTTCCTGAAAATTGTTAGTAATGAATTTCGAAATTTTTCTTTACTCCGTTTTCTGCATTTGAACGGTTATCTTTTCCTTTCAGGACAACCTAATAAACCCGAAGATCCAATAGTAGAACATGTGGACGCTGATTTTGTGCCTGAAAGGAGACGTTTGTATCAAGTACAAATTGGTATGGGATTCCTAGAACTACCTCAAATAGAGCTTAAACATAGTATCCTGAAGCAGGTAAACATAACCGTTATTAGGAGAAAAAAAATACAGAACATAGTTTTACTTATTTGTAAATGAATCTTGTTTTAAAATTAAACGAAGAATTTAAAGGATGTGCTAGATACGAAATGTGCATATATTTTGGACTGTACGTCGGATATATTTTTGTGGGTAGGTAGGAAAGCAAATCGATTGGTGAAAATGGCAGGGCAGGTAATTCTTTCCTTTGTCATTGCATTTTATATTATTTCTGTATTTTGAACTACTTTCGTCTTTTGTTTTTGGAATGTTCGATTTACCTGTTATAAATTATGGTTTTTATTAAGAAACCTTTTATCGGGTATTTTATTCCCTGCTCTGAGAACAGAAGGCAAACCTTTATATGGAATATTTGCATAGAATAATAAAGTATGGACTAAAATTTAGCTCCTCAATACGTATACTGGAGATCGAAACACTTTGCATTACTATCTTCTCGATATTATTTGTTATTGCATACTCAGTATGGCTATTTTAGATTCCATTGATAAAGTTTACCCACTTTTATGATACTGATAACCATTAACGAGATATCATTTGTAATTTTAAAAAATTGAAGAAAATGGTAGTAGAATTGCATGCAATGTTGGAAAGACCAAATTACACAACAATTTCACGTGAAACAGAAGGCGAAGAATCAACAATGTTCAGGTTTTTCTTTTGTTTTGGTTTCCAAGATCGAATACAGATTTTCTAATTTAGATTTTGAAATTCCATTTTTCTTCAAAAATTCTGTTCCAAGAAGTATACTTCATTGGTTACGAGAGCTCGCTTACAGGTCAAAATTCCAAGGCTGGGATGATATCATACCATTTGATTTCACAAGAACTGCAGATAGTGTCCAGAGAAGAGGAGCCGATTTAAAGGTAAGTTTTAATATTGCTGATGCGACAACTGTATTTTATTTCTCATCTAAACATGCAATATTTGAATAGTAATATGAATTTTTCTTTTTTTGAGATAATTATGGAACGAGATAAGATAAAAACCGATTTGGCACCACTGTTCTTGCCACGACAATCAGCGATGAGTGAGGAGGAAGCTAATCAGATGATGGAAGAGTGTAACGAAGATCTCGAACTTCTCGAACCTTTCGTTTTAGTAAGTTATATTCTACTCTTTGAAGTTATTTCAATTATTTTTGAGAATAGGTTCTTATATTAGTATTCGGGAATTCTTCAAAAATAGTTATAAACAAAGTAGGAATTGTTTTCTAGGTTCCTTTTCTTTTTTAAGTTTTTTTTAAGGTAGGTTCTTACATTGGTGTTTGAAAATTCTTTGAAAATAGTTATAAACAAAATAGGAATTGTTTTTTGCATTATGAAATTAACAAAACATTAAAGTTTGATGGGGCAAGGAATATATCATTAACATAGAATCCTTCATTTTCGTTTTTTCTTTTTTCGTATGTTTTCAAAAAGTTTATGTAACTATTTCAAGGAATAATATTTTACAGGAAGGGAAGAAATTTGTCCGGTTACCACAGGAGGAATTAGGCACTTTTTACACAATGGATTGTTATGTATTTCTTTGTCGATACGAAGTGATACCGGAAGAGGATGAGACAGATTTGGACGAAGAAGAAATAGAATCGAGTGATGAGAAAGATGATGCTGCTGGTGATGATACTGATACAATACAGATATTTAAACGCAAGGTTAAGTCCGATGTTGCTAGAATTAAATTTAAACCATAACACATTGGAGCAGTAATACAAGTTAGCGTTATGAACAAATTTTGAAACTAATGTCCTTGAAGTGATGTCCTCTTCTCCTGGTTTTCTTTTTGAAAGTAAACAACTTACTGTGTGAATAACTTACCGTGTACAAAATAGTCACAATACGAATTACGTATTTTTTTATAAATGTATAATTTGTTTGGTATAACAATATGGAAGAGCTCTAGCACGACTTTTAACTTTAATTATTATAAAATTGCGATGATTTAGGAATCAGAAGAAGTACAAGAAGATTTTAAATGCGTGGTATACTTTTGGCAAGGACGTGATGCAAATAATATGGGCTGGCTTCATTTTACATTCAGCTTACAAGTTCGTTGTCAACTTTTCCAATGGTTCAAATTCCATGCCAATTTAAAGTTTTCAGGAAAACTTTGTCATCATTTTTCTATTAGAAAAATATTACTTTGTAAACGGAAAAAACTTGTTCATGATATTTTTTAGAAAAAATTTGAAGGCCTTTTTAAAGACAAACTCGAAGTTGTTCGCATGTATCAGCAACAGGAGAATCATAAATTTCTTTCACATTTCCATAAAAAATTTGTTATTCGACGCGGTCGACGAGGTTTGACGATGAATCTTGGAGGTTGTTTCTTTTTGCCCTAACTCTTTTGCCTAGATCCCAATCTTAAATATCCAGTGAATTATACGGGATGGTTTTAATGCGTTTAATTGAAAAAAAAAAAAAAACGGAAAGCAGGCCATTTCTAAGCCATTTTCAAAGTACAGTTCTTTTCACAGTAGAAACAGACTGTACAGAATAGACTAGCTTTAAATAAGGAATAATTAAGCTGAAATTGCAGTGAGCCTTATTTTCTATTAAAATTCAATCTGATATCCATGCATGAAAAGTTTCCCTCAGTCCGTTCTTATGGGCAACACTCTTGGTTATGAATATTATTAAAATATTACTTATCTGTTTAAAGAGAATGATTAATATTTGTTGTTATAGGGCATTGGCCGGAACTATTTTTAATGCGTGCCAATGGTTCTGCAGTATGTACGCGAACAATTCAAGTCGACTGTCGAGCAAACCAGCTCAATTCAGCTTTTTGTTGTATTCTTCGTGCCCCGTTCAAAGTGGTTGATGAGAACGGATTGGAGGGTAAAGTGTTCGTTTGGTACGGCAGTAAGAGTGACCCAAATCATCACGATCTTTGTTTACAGGTTATTCTGTCGGTTTTACTTTTTGTTTTTTCCTCAATTTTTCTCATTTGCAATGTAGATTTGAAACACGGGGAGAGGTTGACGTTATGGTTCAAATCATACGGTAATGCATTTTAGGTTTATTCATCGATGTTTGAATAGTTAATGCGTAATGTATAACACATTGTGAAATGAACTTTGATTACCGCTTTCACTTTACAGGTGGCAAAGGAGCTGATAAATCGAAATAATAAATTTCCGGTTGAAATTGTAAGGGAAGGTAATGAGCCGGAAAAATTTTGGGAGTGCCTGGGAGGTAAGAAAAAGTATGATACCAACGGTGACTTCTTAAATTTCACAAGATTATTCCGCTGCACAAACGAGAAAGGATATTTCGTGGTCTCCGAAAAAACTGTTGATTTCTGCCAGGTAAATGTGTACTTGTTTTAGATATGCAGTCTGTAGAAAAATCGATCGTACAGCTTTTGTTGATGCATTATTACTTATGTGATTTTGCTGAAATGAATTTGGTCATTTGATGGTGACACGAGTTCGAGCAATAATCTTGTGTTGAGATTAAATTTCAATAAAAAAGCGTTTAATGTCAGGATGATTTGGATGACGACGATATTATGATTTTGGACAATGGAGATTTGGTCTTCTTGTGGATGGGATATCATGCGAGCGAAATAGAACTCAAATTGGCTTATAAAGCTGCTCAGGTATCTTTCTTGTTTCCTTCGTTTGCAGGGAACATTTTCCATTCACCTGCTTGAGTATTCCAAATGCGGTTGTGAAAGCTTGAAAAATAAACGGAAATTACAGGTTTATGTTGCACATATGAAAATCAAAGAACCTGAAAGGCCGCGAAAGTTGGTGCTAAGCCTGAAGGGTCGAGAATCTCGACGATTCACAAAATGCTTCCATGCTTGGGGGAAGCATAAAATTCCAGCTGGCGAAGAAGTTTAACTTTCAGAAGTTTGATTGTTGTGGTCGGGTCATTTTTGTCTCAGTGGATAAATGGGTCTTTTCTCACTTACTCAGTCCACGGTTATTTTTTTGATTGAAATTCATATGCGTCACTAAATGCACAAATGCACAATGTATTTTTCTGAACATATATACATATAACAGGAAATGCTGCTTTAATTTCGAAAGTTCGTCTTAGAAAGCATAAATATAGACTGTGCAAATGTAATATTATGATACGTCTAGGCTTTATTTATTGTTCTTTTTTTTGTCCGTTCTAAAGTGCCTTATAAATATTTCTTATAATGTCATAACGACGACATCTAGAAGCAAAAATAGCTATATCCATGGAAAAAAAACAAATCGATGAAATAACAGTTGATTCCTACACACATGTGTATAGGAGACGAAATTTATCGCTAGGTACTTTTTTCAGATGCTTTGCTTTCAAATAATTTAAAATTAAAAAATGAGGAGTCAGTAACATAACGACCCACATTTCAGCATTATGGCATTTTTTATTTTTCAGGATGGAAACAAATATTTGGATAATATCCTATATTTTTCGATTACCTATGTTACAAAATTTCTTTTATTTTACCCCAAATCGCTGCATACTTTATTAACGGCATCTAGTCTTTCTTTCTCCTTTCGCATTGTATTTGATGTGAGGTAGCTATGCCTATGAAAATAAAAAGTGCACTGCAATTGGCATGACTTCTTTGTTTAGAGTTTGTTTCGTCACAGCAGTGATTGTAAATACAGATAATAACGAACAATTGCAAGCATATGAGATTATTCAGGAAGGGATATATAATTTCAATGGAAATCAAGAAAGCGAACTGTCACCTAAATTCATAAAATTGTCCAATCGATTTGCCCTGGATACTGTTCTTCCATATCACAAAACAGTGCTGCACATTCATCTCGTTCATCAGTTTGTTTACATCTGTCAAATAGTTTGGCGGCAATAAGAAGGACGACTTTCTCAAGAAGTGGTGCGGAAGCACGGCGAAATTCTCGACGCGCTGCAGCTAGAGCATTGAGTTGTTGCGGAACTGTATCTGTAACAAGGGTCATGTTTTGATACTGCGGTACCGTTTACAACAGTAAAAGTAGTCTGAAGCATTATAACTCTCCAATAATCGATGAGTGTTATTTTTTGGCACATAATGATTTTTACAGTATAAAAGGGTGGACACTGAGATAACAGGTTAAGAGTTAAAGAATGAGATCAGTTCGTGGTAGCTATACGTTAACAACATCGATGAAATGAAAAATTCCATTTTATTAATTCATATGCAAGTTCTACTCCGATCCTGGCTTGGGTTTGTTTTAGTTTTTATCTAGTCAAAATTTGCTTTCGGGATTTCAGAAATCGTCAGAATCTATTGATCCGATAGTGGAAATTAGTTAGCGCTACTGCAATAGGACCGAAAACCATAGAGCTTCGATTACTGTCATAATTTACCTGATGATATGTCATCTTTCTGAGCATACACTATGGAAGAAGTCATATGCAAAAATGCGTTTTCCAAAGGGTGGCATCGAATTTTGACAGCCCACTCACACTCTTCAATTTTCCTTAATGCTTCGTCAAATCGTTCTTCTGTTGCCTAGAAAGACAAATAAATTATACAGGAATATTTTATAAGTATAAAGCACTACCCAAATCTTACAATTCCAGTTTTTTGTTTGCAGTCTCCCCTATCGTCATTATTCAGATATTCATTTTAGGTGTGTATTAAAAAAAATGAAGTATGTGCAGAAATATGTATGAACATAGTTTGAAATTCTCAAATTATGTCGAGATAGATCTAAAAGTAATTAAAATACTGACATCAGTGTGTATAAGGCTAAGCATATCATTAAATGAATGACTTTGACTCTGAACTGGAAAAGAAGTATTGTTGAAACTTACATCTATATAAGCAATTCGTCGCATGATAATCGCGTAAAATGTATCCAGGGAATGCTTATATGCAAGATGCTTGCACTGCTCCAAAATTGATAGCGCTACATGCTCCAAATTATTTGAGGCATATAACATTGCTAATGCTATATCACATCTGAGAAAAGTTTAAAACAATATTTGTGACCTGGTATAAAATTTTTTATGCAGAAATAATCCTTTAACTATTAATATATGCACCTCATTAACTTGGTTGCTGAACTAAATGTCGAACAATTATTACCTCAGTCTCAGCCTTAAATCTTTTGAATTCTTCACTCTTTCGACATTTTCCTTCGCTATATTTATTGACTCTTGCAGATCACCCTTGGAGTGAACCAAAATGGCTTTTCTGAAACATCTGAATTTAGTGAAATTGGATACTATTACTCTGTAGGACGACATTAAAAACGCCCTCTAAATAAACTCAACTGAACATTCTTTTTATATCTGAAATTTTATAGACTGGAACCTCAAACCTTAAACCAGCTTCCGAAGGAGCTAACTGCTCCATTATCAAGAGCCATTGATCAGCAGCCATCCAGTCACCAAAGAAGAAAGCCCGGTCATATTCAATTAGTGATTCGCATAACTTCCAATGAAAAGCACACTAAGATTTGAAAGGTATTAGTTTAAATAAATTAATTTGATGCACTGCAACTTAGTTTCACTTGGTCAGGAGATTTAAGCACAACTAACAATTTTCCCACTTTGAATTAATACAGTATTACCTACAGAAATATTCATATTCCCAATGTATCTATTAAAGCTTAATAAAGTTCTTTTTTGTCTATTTGTTGAATAAATTGTGCTTTTTTTCTTACTATACAGTTTCATCATGGAAAAAACCGTTTTCAGTGTAACAAAAGCAAAATGAGAAAAAACTGCCTGCCAGTTGTTTTTCTCTGTGAATCGCATCTTCAATCTTTTCACTAGCACGCGTGCTTCATCAAATTGTCCGTTTAAAGCATGAGCGTAAGCGACATTTACTGCAGCAATTACCTAGCGCAACAAGTTTCTCGTTATAAATTATTCATGACATCAAATGAAAAAATTAGAAGGAAGCTACGAATTCAAATTCGACTTTATATTTTTTAATGCGCAAAATGAAGCTTTGGTGAAACTAACTAATACAGTGGTAGGTTTCCTAATTCATAAGCCTAAAATTATATTTTAAATATAAGAAATCAATTTCAAGATAGACACAAAAATATAGATTGGCCTTCTTTCTTCCGACTTTTTTCTGTTTATTGACTTTTTTTCTTGCCTACTTCCTTTATGACTTCGTATTTCTGGAATTTATATTTCTACTAAAAGCATTCTGCGATGTAAATTATTGAAAAGAAATTCGGTTATTGATGCGCTTCATTGCTTCTTCAACGAAAACAACTATACATGTAAATTGAATATTTCAGATCAATTTTAGCGTATTTAAGATTCGTTTTTTTATCTAGGTGTAATGTTAATGTAGACAGAGGCATTCGATTCTACGATAAGATGGATAGAAGCATTAGAATCTGCATTGAATCAGATGGAAGCATTCGATTCTATGATAAGATGGACAGAAGCAT
>NW_018108247.1:200336-211330 GCF_000183805.2 Loa loa
CCGCAGAAGACTGAAAAATAAAAAGAAACAAGTAAAAGAAAACAACAGAATAAAAAAGTTTTCGGTTGGACTGATAATGATGAGGATTCAGAAAGGATTTAAACAAAATAATTAGGCAAACGGAAGTCATTACATGGGACTCAGTATCATATCGTTGACACCATTGGTCACCCGGATTAAAATAGAGGATACGATTGCAATCACTCGTAGCTGAATCGACGAAACCATTTGCAAGTTTTATGGTAGCAGAAATTACACGGGCAGCCTCATTCACAAGTCGTGACTGAGATTCTCGATCAACACCGTAATCAGCACCAGCACACATTTGCAAGCCCTTTATCATACTGAAGTTTTGTATTTCACGTAAACTATAAAACGTTTTATTGGATATATTTTAAAATAACTCAAGTACTCTACAACGCTCTGAAACGAATGATCAAACAGTTCTACTTACAACAGTGATTATTTGTTCCTGAGATAAGCAGAAAAGTTAGGAGCATCTAATAGCAATATCAAAATAATATAGTTCTACCTTTTTGGGTCATTAGCAGATCTTGCTAGGCTAATACAGTTTTGCAATGTAGCACAGTCATTGAGTTGCTTAATAAAAGCTCGTGTATCAGCTTCTTCAGCTTTGATCTTATCATCTTCCTCTATTGATTCCTGTGTTTCACCATTACTAATCGACATTGATGCAAGCAGTGCCGCCGAAATAAAATGTGCTAAAAGTTGATTTCGAAATTACTGGTTTTAATTTCATTCTTTTATATTACTTAAGTTGAAAAAGGAAAAAAGAAAGAAAAAAGATATCATGAAAGATAAACATTACTTTTCGATTCATCAGCTGAATCGTTTTCTCCGGTTGAATTCAAATCTTCATCTGCATTGATTGCAGCTTGTTCAACCTCCGCCAATCGTAAACAGACCAAATCGTGGCTCGTTTGTGCTTGGTGCACTGCTTCAGAGAGAAAATGCCGAGCATGATCCCTATGAAATATCTCTATTAGTTTCTTTTTTAACTCCATAGAATAACTGAGTTTAACTTTGAATAATTAGAACAGCTAAATTAGAATCAAATCGTCCAATTCGAGAACACTAATTGTTAAAAGATAAGAACTATTAAAATCCTCCTCAAAAGATCTATCAGCCCATATCTACTAAAGAATGGTACAGATGAGCTATAAACATTGCACTACAATCACATTTTATATGCTCACGTATATAGAATTATAATATTCATTTTTTTTCTAAATAACCACAACAATATTTTTACTATTGGTATTTAGAGAAGCAAATACTACAAGCAAAGACAACCCTTAAATTTTGTGCAAGTTTTGAATAACGACGTGAACATATGCTAAAACCACGTTACATCAAAATCTTTAACCATAACTTACTTATATCCAAAAACTCGAGCAAGTCTCGCATGCAACAAAGGTGCATAACGTAAGGGACGCTGGTCAGTAGCAGTGATTGAACGGTTTATATTACTCGTTTCATTGATGCGTATCGCCGTCCAATCAAAGAATTGTTGTAATGCTTCACCAGCTTCGAACATGTTATGAGAACGTATCGCATTCATCATATCAACCAAATGCTGAATACAATAATTCCAAGAGAATAGATTATCTAAGTATACAGGAAAAAATAGGAGTGAAACAATTCTGAGAAAGATACAGGCATAAATAAGACTTTCAAAATCAATAACTATCAAAAAAGTGTTATGACTCAAAACGTGATGATGTACATACTAACGATTGTAGTGATCGAATTATGTCCTGTATAGTCACGATGCAGTGAGGTAGCTTATGTTATTATAACGAAATGAATACTTGTTAAAGTAATCATCAGTAGTGCAGTTTTAAAACCTCAAGATCTCGAAATTCTTTAAACGGTAAGCTTGTTTAATAATTTTAAGTGGTAAAAAGTGTAAACTAACTACAAGCGGTAAATCAGGATAATGTTTCTTAATAAAATCGCACGCAGCCTTCAGTTGTTTTTCTTCCATTGCATCATCCGGTGAAACATGCAACGCATGCAACTGTCGGCTGATAAGAGCTCGAGCTCTACTTGAAGAAAGCAGCTCAGTTAGTTGTGGTTGCGCACCAGGATGTTGCTGTAATTCGTAAAGTGTTGTAGGTGGCAGTGGTACATCAGCTCTGAAAAGACTCCTTCTGCACTGCTTGTCTTGGTGTCCAACTTCGACTGCTTTTTTTTTTCTACTCGCTGGTGATATTGAGGCTTTCAAAAATTCTTCACTCATCCTTGTAGCCCTGGAAGTGATACATGAACGTGTTTTCTCGACAAATTCGAAATATTATTTCTTTATAAACTGGAATCAAATTCACATCATTAATATCACAGCTTATGCTACTACATAAAAGGCTTTTCCTGAATGAACTGTATGAAAAATGTTACAAGCTACCAGTAGCTGCATCCAAACCCTTCAACGTCAATCAATTAAACAACAGCTTATCAACAGTATGGATAAAACGATAAATTTACTTGTCTTTGATTGGTGTAACTCTCAAGTGCATTATGTCGTCTATAAGAGGAGCCAGATGTGTATCACCTAAACATCCAGTTCACATATATTTTCTGTAATTTAAAAGTACAATGTCAAAATTGATTGCATCATTAATCACTGTCGTTTTTTTTGCTGAATACGCTGTTTGTTGCCTACTTATCTAATTTAGGAATACCAAAAACAATACCATGAGTGTCAGTAAACGAATATTATAAAGTTATAAAAAATAAATAAACAAGTAAATAAAAGTACCAATTTGTAAAATCATTTCGTCAACACCATATTTATGTGGTAAACATGTAAAATATAAAAGGAAAATATAATTGCATATGGCACCTGATGTAGATGAAGCGGTCAAATTAGACACGTTCTTGGCATAACCACCAAAAAGATCACTACGAGCAGCGGGACGAGAATCATCCAACCATTCCAACCACTGTTTATGTGACCGTTGAATTTGCGTAACACTTTGGCACGCTTGTGTGACTGCCAACTAAAAGTGTTTGGAGCATTTATATAATTCCAACATTTTCACCATATGTCGTTCCATGCATCACAATCAAATTTAACTTCGATTATGCCAATTTATGAAGATTGAATGCTGAAAGATGAACCCCTGAAAATTAGCGAAACAACAATAAGACCAAACAAAATACCTTGCGAACAAAAATACCGATAAGACTTTTGGGTAAAACGAATGGTTGTCCCAAACGGTCTAGCTTTCGAGGCTGATAAAATAATTCATCACGACGGATAAGTACTTCCACATTTCCACGATGAGCATCTATTCTGTAAAAATTTTTGTCAATTCAAACTGAAAAGTCCAAGATAAAATAGAAAATTTCAAAATAATAAAACCACAAACTAACAATGTGCTTAATAATTGCAATTTCCTCATTTATCACAAATCCCTTTATTACGTCCTTTTTTTAAAAAACTTCATATATAATATTAACTGATTGACTATCGGTCTTATTTTTCAACACTATAATTGAAGTCGGACAAACTTCAAATACTTCCATAATCCTAACTAAAAATTTAATAATGAAGATAAGAAAACTCACTTTGTCGTAAATTCCAAAAATAAATTTACTGAAACTTCTTTCAGCGGTGCCATCACCATATCAATCATTTCTGGAAAGCTTAGATTAACTGCATTTAAAAGTGAATGCACCAACGACGATAGCTGATATTGTTCTTTGTGTGTAAACGGCTTCAATCGATGGTTCGCATCCAAAACTCGTATGAGAAGATATATGGCAAGCTGAAATATCTCGAAAATTTCTTCATCAGCAAATACAACGGAAACTTTATCATTTTTGGCATGCATCATCTCGACCTGAATTATTCTATAGCGACCTAGTTTTAAAAACTATATTTGATCTATTCATATCGAAAATAAAAAGGAGAAAACAAACCCGATATGGTGTAACTGGTTCACCAGGTGAATTGTCGAAAACAAAACTGAACGCTTCATCCAAGCTAAAGCTAGAATGAACCAAATCCTCTGCCATACCAATTTGTTCCCTGTATATTTCAAACACCAAATGTATTTGAACATATGTTTTATATATGTTTACACTTACGAATCACATACGAACTAATCTAGAAATATCTAGATTAATGCATTATGAAAACTATTTTGGACAATAGATTTACCAAACAGCAATCAAACTCTTCATCTCTTAATATTTCATTAAGAAATCGCTTCAGAAAACATTAACCTGCAGCACTATTCCTAAATCAATCCCAAACATGTTAATAATTGATCAAGGAGACATTAAGAAATAAAAGGATGGCAAAGTATAGTATATTTCTAGACGATGATTTCAGGCAATCAATCTCAAGGATGAAAACCATACCGTCACAATTTAAAACCGATACGTCTGAAATTATGATCTTGTACAATAATACCATCACCATTACACTTATATTTCTTATTTATTTGATGCCTTTTTAAATATAACAAATCCACTATTCACAACAATAGTAATAATAACAATAGCAATAATAACAATAATAACTAATAATAAACAGCGAATGACATAGAGAATTCCGAAAAATCACAAAATAATCCCTCGTGACATATCAACAAATGGTTAGGACGCAATAGTTAATACAGTCAAGTATAAAACTAAACACACATGGAAGCAAGAAATCTCATCCTGAAGCAGCTTTTTCAATTACTGAGAGAAGTATCACATTTCTGTATCTTCTTCCATAACTCCATCCATATTTTAACTTTTCCTCATCGAGAAAATGATACTTCTCGAACAGTATTAAAGATATAATGAATTAATATATCATTAAGAAATATTCAAATATAATGTCTAACTGCATCCAACTACATTGTACGGTATTCTCATCGATATTCTCTCTTAACTATGCTGTGACAGTAACGGTTATCCTAAATTCAGGTTACAATGCAAAACAATGATAAGGAAAGAAATTAGATAGAATTGCTCGTGTTATTGAATTATAGTAATGAAATTACTGAATTATGAATATAAAAGGCACTTGAAATGATAAATAAAATGAAGGAAAAGTGAAATATGAAATTGAAGGAAAAAATTCAAAATTCTAACAAATTAAAAAAAATTAAAGGGGTATGTACGCAGGAAAGTGAGCAAATAAAAATAAAAACACAACGATAACAAGTTATAATACAGCTGGGTATTTAAAAATTATTTTCAATAACGCATCAAGTTTCCAATCCCTGATCGATTCTGAATTATGTGAACTATTATTTAGACGAGATGAACGTGAACATAATCAAAGTGATAGCTCATTCAAGCCAATATATCCGGATGAAAAGAAAAAGTTAAAACACGAAGCTGAATAATTCTGGAAGAAACCACCATAACTATACTTAGTCTATGATCATACAAACACCAAAAACATTATATTGAAAATAATTTTTAATACAATAGCGATCATTTTATAAGATTAAATTGTTCCTATCACACATTAAAAAAATATAAAAGGTCCTTACATAGGAGCAATGAACCTGAAAAATGAAAATGTAAAAACAAATAAGAATAATGCAAAACCTTCGTAGCTGATGTTCTGCTGTTAATTTTCAAATATTTCTGACTGTCGTGAAAGTTGAAACAGATTTCAAGAATAAACAGGAAGAGCCACCATTAAAAGTGAACAAGAAATGAACGGTACTTTATTCCAGAGTTTAATTCGGAATACTACATTATCCGGCATTTATTCTTCATTTTCTTATTCTTTCTGCTACCACCATAAGAAACTGTGCCGTGATTCTGAGATAAAATAGCATTTCAATCACCAGCAATTAAATTTCACTTAAATGTTTTGAAATTTGGTATTTTTTGGGTATAGAATGCTCGTTTAAACCTTGCTAATACAGAGTTATATATGTGCTTTAAGTTAATGACGTATAGATCATAATCATGCTCTTGAAATGATTACGTTGATGTTCCGCTTTTGAAATTTCTATGCATTTGTGACAAAAATTGTCGCTCAAAGTGACCCCTCATTAAAATAGTTAAGAACATACAAAATTTGCTGCCCGCTGGATTATAAAATACTCATACACATTCCAATATAATGTAAATGTAAGAGGCCAAACTAGATCATGCAGCACTAGCTGCGGTAAGATAATGTTCTGAATTAAGAAAAAAAAAAGTAACGAGAGGCATTCCGTTCCGGAGTAAATGAGAACAGTCTTCATTCATAATAGTATACGAACAACTAAAACCAACTGACTTCTGCTTATAAACGGAGGGGTGAGAGTTCATGGAACTATCATTTTTTGAATCATAATCTACTAACAGTTAGATTCGACATTATATTTCAATTAACTCAAAAATAGATATTGTATGGCAAAAAAAAAAAGAAAAAGTACAGGTTTGAATAAATGCAATATGATGCAGCCCAAAACAATAAGACATGTTTTCTGCAATATAAGAACAAATGTATACAATGGACTTACTATATCGTTATCCTCATCACTTGGAAAACTTTTCACAATACGAACTAATTCATGAAATGCCGCATCCACATTTACCGGTGGATCTTTGGCTGATGTTTCAATATATGGAACTTTGAGTCGGTCGGCTAGCTCTCGCCCTTGTTGTTCCGTTACTTTTCGTTGACTTACCAAATCAATCTGGAAATTATAAATATTTAATTTCTAACCTATGCAAAATTTTACCGTAACATTCCTTATTTAAACTACTAGTAATACAGAATATTATGTTTTGTTCGGAATTAATAACATTTGATTAAAAAGATGTAGTGTTTCCTTAAAACTACGAACATTAATTACCAAATATGTAAACATAAATCTTACGCACTGATTGGCAGATATTGATATAATTTCGCAATTTAGTGATAATAATATACATACCATTCATTGGTTAAGCAAAGAAGGAGTGATTTTAATTAAGCCAAGACCTTTTAAACAGATACAGCAACTAATAAGCTGAACAGTGGTTTAAATTAAGGTGCTCATTTCAAGCGAAGGGGAGAGAGAGGGACAGAAAAACAGTAAGAGGTCATAAGTAAGACTATTTTTTAAGCATGAGAATAAATTTGCACATGAAGAAATTCAAGCACGACTACCAGTCATAATTACAAAGTAGCTAACAAAGCGATTACATAAGGTGATGGGAATGATAGTTGTTAAAAGAGTAGTTCATGAGATAAAACTTCATTGTAACTTACTTTATTTGCTACTAACAGTACAGGATATTCTGTTTTATCCTTCACTCGTAATACTTGATCAAAAAGCTTCGGTGCTTCTTCAAAACTGCGAACATCGGTTACAGAATATACCAGCAGAAATCCTCGGCCGTTACGCATATACTGCTCACGCATTGCGGAAAATTCTTCCTGTCCGGCGGTATCCAACACTTAAAATTCACTATCAGTTCAATTTTAGCGTGACTATGATGCATGAAAAAGAGAAGACATCGAGAGATGGTAGAACATAAGCTCCTGCAAGCTTCAAACGAACCAAGTATCGTATAATTAGCAGACTAATGAGTGACTGAAAAAGCTTTGTACGCCATTCTTCTGAAAAATCGCCCAATCAAGGAAACACTTCAGTAGTGAACGGTACAGTTCATGTAGTAAACAAAGGAAATTTCTGACAAAAAATCTTATTTAAAATCAAAATATACATAACATACTAATGCCATTCACTGATGTCTCGCCATTTATTTCTTTCAAATCAGTACTTTCTATTTAAACTTATCCAGTTAAATAAAAAAGTAGCTTAGGCCCCCAATCTAATTAAAATAAACTAAGCAATATGAAACTAAATATGGACAAATCTGAGAATACAACAAGCTTGCTAAACAAAATTAACAAACAATACCTACTTTTACTATACTAATTCCCTAACTATTATCCTTTTTTGTACTTTGCTAAGATTGGAATAAACGCTGAAATTGCTACAAGCATAATGAAAGAATTTATTTTTGATGCACATGAAAATCCGAAGCGTGCAGTTTTATTCCCTTAGTTGGATAATAAGTTTACAAATAAACTTCGAAAAAGAAAAATATATCACAAAACGTTGCCTAAATATATACCTACCATCCATGATAACCCATTGACCATCAACTTCGGCATGGATAATATACTGATCCTCTATCGTTGGATCATAATAATCAACAAAATGCTTCTAAAATCAAACTTATATTTCATTTATTGTATCACTTGTCTAATGCTATCATTATTCTTTGTGTAGAGTGTTCATACAACCTCTACAAGTGTTTATTGATGAAAAGTTATTATCATTATTATACATGCAAGTAAGTAAAAGACCTCTCATACAAAAACGGAAATTATAAAATAGCAAACCTGGAAAAACTGTATCGTCAAGGAAGATTTACCTACACCACCTTCACCAATAACTACTAATTTATAGGTTGGCAATTTCGAATCATCATCAGGTGGCCTTTTCGAAGTAGCCATCTTTTAGAAATATTATTCTGAAAAATTTGAGCTAATCGATTTGAAGTGAAACGAAATTCATTAATATATAAAGACAACATTGACGATGCACAGGATGCTTTTGTACTTTTACAGTTTATAATTCTGTCTGTCATTGCAGAAACCAATAAAACAATGATTACTCATATTCTAAAACATTACTTAGTGGTGATGAAAACACTACAACAGTTTCACTATCTTTCGGAAAAAACAGAAAAATGAAAAATGAAATTTATTCACTTTGTACTTGGAGTAAAATGTGATCACATAAATCTTATAGAAGCTACCGAATATAGTGCATAACACATATTTCTATTACTCTTAAGAATTAAAGCAAAATGTCGTTAAAAAAGATAGCAATAAATCTCATTCTGTACAATTACTTTAGTATCCTAACAGGCATGATTTCATCGTTTTATTATTTTTATCTTGGATGACTTTCGATTAAATTTGAATTGGCATTTTCAATTTAATATTTCAATTTCCACGGAAAAAAAGATTAATCCTTTGCCGTTAATACCCTATACAACCTCATACTATACCTCTTTGCTCGATTAATTTATTACTCTTTATCATAAATGTATTGAAATTCAAATTACTGAGAAAGGATTCTCCTAACCAATGAAGAAGCGCTATTTCACGCGGCCATAGTACGTATAGTATTGAACTCATAGGTCAAGTATGAATAAAGAGCTATGTAGTAGGGATGACACATGTATTATGGACTGATAACTTTTAAACTAAGATTTATGTTAGGATGAGATGATTTCCAATCTTCATCTTTCCTTTAATCCTCTCCATCAATAATGGATGCAACAATAAGCATATCTAAAAAGATTTTGAAAGAAAAAAAAGTAAACAAAATAAGCTATAAAGTTGAACAATATATGAAAAGTATCTGATAAATAATAGATAAAGTAATTAAACCATAAATAAATGCTAAACAAATGCTGAAATATCAATTAAAAAAGGAATGAATAAAAAAATGTAAAATTTAAAAAACGTAAATGAAAAAAAATCGAAAAAATAAAATTTAACAAAATTAATGAAATAAAGTAATTTAAGAATAATTTTAGTTTTAAAAGCAATAAACAATTGACCAATTTTACCCATACATTTTTTTCTTTTCTAATAATTTACTTCCATTTCCTCTCACTTTTCTTTTTTCCTTTTCACCCACTATTTATTTGCTTTTTATGAGAATGCTAAATTAGCATTAATATTAATTAAGCTTAATTGCAATAAGATTGTTTCACATCTTTCTTAATTAATATTAATTAGTTTCAACTGTAATGAGATTATTTCATACTTTCTCAAATAACACTAAATAGAAGGTAAGGTTAATTAAAATGAACAAGGAAATGATTAAATAATGGCAAGAAAAGGAAGTGTAACATTGAGGTGTTGCTCGTTTAGAATGATTCAAAATGATGCAATTATTTGATTAGGTTATCTTAAGTATGGAAAAATGAAGAAACAGAGAGGGGAAAAGAGAGAGAAAGCGGGAAAGGAGAGAGGAAGATAAAAAAGAAAATTTTATCAAAAAGAGAATAAATTTGACAAATGATTTGAAAAGTCTGTGAGAAGTAGATACCATCTCCGCTCCGCTGCCGTTATTCATATCATTGAAGCGGAAGAATCCAAAAAGAAAAAAGGAGACAGGAAAAAGACTGTCACTTTTGCGTATTGCGGGAAAAAATTTTATTACATTATTCGCCGGCTCTTCCCACTGTAACAACAGTATATAACAAAAGAGTTGGAATTGAAAATCAATACGAATCGGTGATAACATACATGAAATGAATGGAATAACAATAGAAAGTATTGAAACAATGAGATATTTTCATTAAACTACAACCACAATTAATTAATTAATTAATTTGTGTTTTAATTTTTGAGTTACTTCCATACTTGCGTGCCTGCACAGCAGCTGTAGTAGTAGTAGTAGTAGTAGTAGTAGTAGTAGTAGTAGTAGTGTTCTGAGATAGGGAAAGTTTTTTGATAATCTATAAATACGAAAAGATTTTGCATTTCAATATAAGGGATATTTTTTTGTGGTTTTTGACTGAACGAAATTAAGGGCTGTTTGTAATTTGCATATGTCTACAAATTTGCAGAAATTTGTTATTTTTCCGGATTGATCATTTGGTGATCCGGTTCAATCGCTTACAAGTTGTCTTGAATGTTTCATTTAGAATTCCTATTTACTCTGAAGAATACTTTTGCAAAATTTCCATTGAAAATTATCGTTACAACTTCGTTTTTTGAAATATTACCAATTTCTAGCATAAAATTCTATCATTTACAATTCATATGTGGAAACCAATAAAGGCATGTGAACGTGAAATTTGTTTACTTTTATTTCTATTCCTTTTTGATTTTATGCAAAATATTCCTTTTTTGTTTTTTGAAATGTTTTACAACGTATTTATATATGTACAAAGTAATATAGTCACATAATTAGGTAACTCCTTATAATACTTTATATACTAACGGT
>NW_018108247.1:211575-226203 GCF_000183805.2 Loa loa
TAAGGGATATTTTTGTGGTTTTGACTGAACGAAATTAAGGGCTGTTTGTAATTTGCATATGTCTACAAATTTGCAGAAATTTGTTATTTTTCCGGATTGATCATTTGGTGATCCGGTTCAATCGCTTACAAGTTGTCTTGAATGTTTCATTTAGAATTCCTATTTACTCTGAAGAATACTTTTGCAAAATTTCCATTGAAAATTATCGTTACAACTTCGTTTTTTGAAATATTACCAATTTCTAGCATAAAATTCTATCATTTACAATTCATATGTGGAAACCAATAAAGGCATGTGAACGTGAAATTTGTTTACTTTTATTTCTATTCCTTTTTGATTTTATGCAAAATATTCCTTTTTTGTTTTTTGAAATGTTTTACAACGTATTTATATATGTACAAAGTAATATAGTCACATAATTAGGTAACTCCTTATAATACTTTATATACTAACGGTGCGTGCGTGTATGTAAGCATAATGACAATATGACAATTCTTTTGAGTTATTTTACGGTTTTTACTGTCGAATAAATAGTTTTTAATGATAAGAATCACTAAGCATTTAATTAAATAATAAGCAAATGGATGATAATTTAAAATGTTTGCATGATAACATTTTATCATTATCAATTCAAACAAATATGATCTGAGAATGAGAAAATTTATTTTTTCACAGATATGGTTATGTATTTTGGGTACAATAATGATAATATTTTCATCAGTCTTGATAACATTTGAATATATCATTGATGGAATGGAACAATACTCACATCCTTTTCTACTTTCAACAATTTGCATCAATGGAATTATTCTTTCCCTTGCTGCTATCACCGAAAGATCAATTTTAATTTGGTCTAATATTATTGTTGTTGTAAGTTTCTCTAACAATTAATTACTTATTGTTTATTTCACTGTTAAAATTGAAATATTTAATTTTTAATTGGTTAAGCATAATTTAAATAGGATTAATTAATTAGATGCAAATCATTTTACAAATTGTTATTGATCTTTGAAATTGCCAACCATTATTTCGCCTGGAATGAATTTTATGACATAATAACATCTAATCATGATTTAGACAGGTAACATAGCGGTAACATTAAGAACATTACTATATGAAATTATAAAAGCGTACTTCAATCCGATATCAGGTAAGTTAATTATTAACTTCTTCCTTTTTTAAAATATTTTGGAATTATTTTCAAAAAGACGCAATAAGCTAGATACAGATTATTTCATATTATCATTTTTATGCTAATCATTTCTTGTAATACTTAATTGGAAAACCTTAGATAAGATAATATTTAATAATGAAACGAAATTTCCTTTCTTGAAAAAAAGAAGGAATTAAAGAACAAGTGGGTAATAAATGAAATGTATGATTCTATTATATCTCAAATACTATTTTTCTTCTCTTTCATTACAATCTTAATTTACTATTATTTTGTTTAGAAGTGAAACATTTAAAAAGTATTTCGATATGGATAACAATGCTATTTATACTATCATTATGTTCATCATTTGGTTTCATACTTCATTCTTCTACAATTAATCATCAGAAACAAACCAAAGTACGAACAAAAATCTGAAAAATTTACTTCAAATTAGTTATGTATTTACTGTTTATTTTTTTGAATTAATTAATTTAGTTCTTTTTTCCTCTTTATTCTTCTACATTCACCATTACTGTTTTATTCTTCTATCTCTCCCTCTTTCAATTCTCAGTTGTATTTTGAAAATTTCATCAATCTTTTTTGTGATTATGCATGCATTGTATGCCAGATAAGAATATAACGATAAAATGATAAACTTGATTAATCTTACTAACATCAAATTTTAAACTTACTACAGTTTGGTGAGAGATGAATAAGCTTGAAAAGCTATTTAAATTTAAAAATACTCAGTAAAATTTCTTCCCATATAAAAAATATAAGAAACAAATTTTCTGTTTTAAAAATTTTTGCCAGTTCTGCTTAGCAAGAATGGCCCATTTGAAGTACACATTCGATATCTACGTTTCATTTATGCAAATGTGATGTCGTACCAATTGAATAGGTTGAAGACTTCTCGTAATACAATCCCTTTAATCATTCGCTTTACCGAATATAATTGCTCATTACGTACATCATATGTGACACATGTCCTCCTTACTTCTTAGGCAATTAGTATTTTGTGAACAGACATTCCAAAGTAAAAGAACAGCATGACTTAGCTCATTCAGGCATGGAAAAAATAGGGGCATATTGATTGAGCCATACATTACACACTTCGAAATATTTCAAAAATATTAATCTGTCAACCTTTCGGCACTGATCACTTCATTTGCTGAAAATGAGACAACATTACCATTCGTTTAATTGGTCTTTAGACATATATTGAACAGTAACAAAATGTCACAGTGTATTTGATGACATTATTGAAATTTAGATAGATTTGATGCTTTAATGAAACTTATATACATATTGAAATTAGTTCCAGAAATATTAGGAAAAATAATCATCAATTGGTTTACATTAAGAAATCAATAATTTCTTATTGTTTAAACAGAAAAATTTGTTATAAAATATTTAAATTTTGTTTGGTATAGTCGAGCTTACAAAACTTTTACGTAATCCGGAAAAACGTGTAGGATACATAAGGTAAACATCAATGAAGAGTTACCGCAATGTTTTGTAGTGTAGGAAGCTACATCTTTTCAGTAATTTATCTTAAACCATGAACAGCTTCTTGCATAACGAATAATTTTATTTGAAAGAAAAGAACCGGATACATAGAGGTGAAAGGTCATGGTAAAAGGTTATTCGAATGTAATTAGTGTCTCTTTGATTTTAGTAAATTAAATTTGGTTAATTGTCCAATATGAATAGAAATATCTGATGTGAAATCGTCACTTGATTCTGTATGTCAAACGGCGACAGTAGACAGATGTCATACCAATATCGGATGTAACATTTTGTCGAGAAAAATGTCATAGTATTTTATTTTGTGAAATGCAGTAGACAAATGTTGTGACAGTGTGCAATGTAAAATACAGTAAACGATATTGCTATAATGCTGGTAATTAAAGAGATATGATGGATGAAGTTTATAATGCATTATTTTTGCTTATCTATTCATTAGTTATGCTATCCATGATTTCAATTTGCTTGTCATCTGGGGGAATTAGCACTTTTTTAAGTTAGCAGATTTTCAAAGAAGTTATTCATTAATATTTCTCATTAATGGAAATATCTAAATGGAATTTTATTGAAAAACGTGAAAAATATAGTTTGTTATTTTTTTTTAATTTCATTTTTATTTGCTTTAATGGCTAATAAATCTTAGCATTCATTCCTCCATTTTATTGTTAGTTTATACTTTTAAAATACCAATTATTACTTAATTTGCTTCAATCAAATGGAATATTCACAATGTAGCATTTGTTAGAGTTATCTTTGGTCCTCTAAACTGATAAGATTTAATTATTTTCAAATTGTTTTATACAAACATTTATTTCAATACAAGTGAAGTAAAGAAGCATCTGTGCTTGCAGGATTGGATAATTCTGATACGAATTAAATTTTTAAAAAAGAATGTTATCCTTTTTCAAATAATTAAATATCATAATAAAATTTATCATTTTTGCATCACATCGTATACTATTGCTAAAATGATTTGAAATTTTCACACAATGTTCTGCATATAATCCACAGCTAACGTTTAATTAACTTATGATTGTTTGCCTTAAATACAAATCATTTTTGCATAGCATCAATTTTTGTTCCTTACTTTTTCTCATTTAGCTCTTTAATTAGCTTATTTCAAGCCTTAAATTTCAGTTTATCAATGAAATATTATAGAAAAAGGAGAGGGAAAAAAGCAAGTATTGAATTTCCATTTCTAGCACCTTCAATTAGAAGTTAATTAAAAGGTAAAGGAAAATCATTTTTCTTTTTTTTATAATTTCATAAGCAAAAGAGTCATCCTGTTCTCCGCCTTCCCTTTTTTGAAAAATATCTTTCAATATTAAAAATTGAATCCTAAAATGGTTGATATTAAGAGCATCGCTGAAATTTCAATGCCTTATTCATGATGCTTTTTAGATATTAGTATTAATGGAGTGTAGCTAGAATAAAATTAAAAATGTCATTTTCACTATTTGATATCATCATGACATGACAGAATTAATTTAAACATTTTCCATTTTTCCTCTCTCTCAGATATATCTCTTGATTATGTATTACACTAATGTAGTTGACAACTTGGGCTTGTTTTAATAGGATGCTTCTCGGTTATTATCATTTTATTACAATTTCTCTACTCTTGTTAAAACATTTTAATTTTTAGATAAAAAAAACTTCCAATAAAGAACTTTTCAATGGCTACAGGTCAGTGTTTGTTTCAAAACTATTCTATTTTTTATTTTTTAGTTTTATACAAAAATTTTGATTTTTAAACTGTCACAAATTTTTATATTTACTTCTTAACTGTGATTAAATAATTCAGTGCAAAATATAAAATGAAAAGGGACTGTAGAATATTGTTTATTTATGGTATAAAAAAATTTTTTGAGATTTAAAAATTTATATTTATGATTTAAAAGTTGATAAGTGAACTAAAATTTTTTCTTAACCAAAAGCATCGTTTACCTTACTTTTTGTTTATGTATTGTTTTTGTTGTTAAAAACATTCAAAAAGTTTGTGTTAATTTTATTTTAGAATAATATTACCATTTCCCTTTATCCCTCTTCCAATGATAATATGTTGAGTAATTAGTAAAATGATACCAATATCTGTGAATGCATTGGATTTTCATGAATATAAAAAAATTTCATTCAAAAAAAGAAATTAAAATAATCTTTTCTTTGGGACTTTTTTTTGAAAAAGTGAATTTTTCTTTTCTTATATGTTATAAATGAAAATAAGAAAACATGTTGACATAAGTAAGTATTATTATTATGAGAAGTATTAGAAAGAACTGATGAAATATTTTTAAAAAATTAAAAACTTAGAAAAAAAATGAAAATTGTAAACAACATTCTTATGTGAAATATGCACCAATATGATATTTAAATACTTTACCAGAAAAAAAAAGAATAATATAATTAACAATGCAAATTACATTATTGCTTATTTTAACGTACCCAAATTTATTTTAAAAAGATGCATAAAATTTTTCTATTGTTAAATGTAACAAATGTCATAGAATTATTTAAATTTAATATTTTATATATAAACGTGACAAGTGCCATATACTTACTTATTCAAATATAATAATATATAAGCATAGCAAATATCATATAATTATTCAAATACAATACTTGATATTTTTGTGCATTTCAGATGAAACTAAAACAAAACAGGGAGACTTGGAATATCGTATAATGAATTTAGATTTTGATGCAAAAAAATTCACCGAATTAGAAGATTTACAAATTACTGGAAAACTGCAAGGAGTTAGCCAAATTATTGGTAAACATTTGGATAACAAACATTTGATACAATACATAACACGATTCCGGAAACAGCAGGTTTTCCTGATCTTCTCTAAAACGGATTAATATTTTTTAATTCTTTGATGAGAAGATTTCCATTCATTTCAATTTTTTCCTACTTAAAAGATTAGAAATTATTTCAAATGAATCAAATAAACTTAGAAAGAAATAATTTTTCTTCCATTAATTTTCTTTTTTTTTAATTTGATATTCTGAATAATTTTATGATAATTTGATTTTTTCATTCAGAATCGTTTAAATGCAGCAATAACAGCTATTAAAGAAAATCAGTTAAAAAAATTACGAAATTTACTTGACAGTGATTTGGTGGAAGCAAGGAATGCCAGAGTTATCTTCCTTTTTTTTTTGCTATTTTTTGAATTTTTATTTAAAAAGGAAATATTGATTGGAAAAAAAAATGGAGAAAACCTGCACTTTATTTTGAAAAATTTCATTCCATCATGTTCCTTTTTATCTCAATCTTTTATTTTTTCTTAATTTGATAGAATTTTTTTATTCGATCATTTTTTTCAAAGTTACAAGAAAGAAAGATTTAATTATTTTTAGGTTTAAGTTTAATTCACATTGCTGTATGTTATGAACGCCATGAAATTGTCAATTATCTCGCAAATGTTTTTCCAAAAAGCATCGATATTTTAGATGCGGTATTATTTGTCCTAAATGATGTCATTAATTCAAATTTCTATTATTTTCAAATATCTGAAAGAAAAACTTCCCTTAAATTTGTATTTATTTTATTGTTAATTACCAATAGAATTTGTTAATGATCTCAAAAATTAGTTATTTATTGAATCAAGGTAATTTTATCCTTATTGTTGTGGAACTAAATTTTAATTATTTATGACTAATATCATCTAAAGTTTTAGTTATTTATAAAAAGGCAGCTAAGCTTTATGTGTAATAATTAATAGAATAGATTTGATTTCATTGTAATTGATCAGATAGCCCTACTGATATTATCTCCAGAATTATATTGTAATTTAAAATGAAAAACCAATTTTTGGTCATGTAATTAAAATATTAAGTAATCAATTAAAGATTTTTCAGAATGGTAGGGCAGCAATACATTATGCAGCAACTCAAAAGAATGCAATTTATGATACGTTGATTGATTGTGGCGCAGATAGTTCACTTCCTGATAAGGTATGTTAAAGTCTATTCATATTTATTGACGTGTCACATGAAACACGCAGTGCTTACGTGCAATAACAATCGTGCAAATTTTGATTAATTATAAATTATTTTACGAACCGTTCAACTGTTCTATCAATTGTTAATAAAATTAGGCAAATGAATTAAAAGTGAGCAACGTAAAATAGGCGTACAATAAACAAACTCATAGTAGATATTTCCTGAAATAAGTATTTCCTGAAATTTCCCATAATAGGTATTTCCTGAAATTTTCCGTAATAGGTATTTTCTGTAATTTTCCATAAATATTTTCTGCAATTTTCCATAGTAGATATTTTTTAGAATTTGATTATTACAATGGTATGATAATTTACACGAACTAATGCTTCAAATTAAGTATGTGTGATAAAATTGTGAGTGATTACATGATAAACTGATTATCACATTAATGTTTTTGTATTTTAATTAATATATTGAATATTCATATTTAAATATTTT
This sequence comes from Loa loa, assembly GCF_000183805.2. NCBI lineage: Eukaryota > Metazoa > Nematoda > Chromadorea > Rhabditida > Onchocercidae > Loa > Loa loa. The sequence continues at coordinate 218,699 of NW_018108247.1, forward strand.
ACATTTTGAATTGTAAGTTTCAGGAAATATTTGTTTGCTAAAAGTATTTCTTTTTCACTTCTTTAAATGATGATAATTTTAATAAAATCATTCAATTTCCAACCTTAGTATAGTGTTCCTTCATTTGCATAAATACCAAATGCTTTCAAATCTGTTTTCATTTATTTAAAATATTTTTATTCGTTCTTAATTTAAATGATTAAAATTACAAAACTTTTTTGAGCAGTTTTTATTGTGAAATAAATGCTTCTAATTAAATTTTTAGTCTAAAATTTTGATGAAATTTTGAGATTGGTATAACAGCTGCACAATATCGTGAAAATTCTGATGCTGTAATACCATCACCATTGTTATCACCAATGAGTGATGATTTAACTTTCAAACGTTATTCGCTTAGTGAAAATCTATTTGATCCAGGTAAAAAAAAATTGCTCGAACTTCGTTCTAATCAATTAATTAATTTTAGTTAAATTCTTAGCAATTACAAAATGAATAAAGAATAATAGCAATGCATTTTCTATTTATTCTATTTTTTTTTTTTGTATTCGAAATGAATTTCAAATATTTGACTATTAAACGACATTCGCTTAATGGAAGTTTATTTGTTTTTGATAAGAAAAAAAATCAAACGAATTTTTCTCACTTAAATTTTTAATAATTACGAAGTGAATAAGAAATAATGACAACACATTTTTTATTTAAATCAATCAATTATGCCAAACTGATCAAAAAATTATACTTACAAATGATGACAGTGTAACGATGACAATTTAATTTCAATTAAAAACAAATTAAAAAATTTTGTTTAAATCGCTCAATCATGGGCATAGTTGATTGATTTTATATCATTACCAAAATCTTTCACATAACTTTTAATAAGTACTTATTTCCGATGCTCCAACTGAGAATGATATAATTCGATGGCTTGAAAATGGCAATGTCCAACAATTGGAGAAAATTTTTTTTGACGGTCGCGGTTATTTATTAGCTGATAAAACTTCAAATGATATTGCCATGAGTCAATTTCTCAAAGAATTATTCAAATATCAAGTAATCACCCAATGAATGATATGCATTCAGTTTAATTTTTCCATTTATATATATTTCTATCGAAAATGGTACTTTAATAAAATTTCGAAATTTTCGAAGTTTTTTTTGGCTTTTGCTAAAAGATTTTTGAATGACAAAATTTTTGTTCGTTGCAAATTTTAAAACATTTCAGAATAAAATTGATATGACTCATAAAGCAGCAGAAGAAGGTGATATTGGACAACTGATAGCATTAATTGATGTTGAGAAATTTTCTGTTGCACGCGATAGATATGGTAATGCTTGCGTCATTGGTGTTAATCAGATAAATATTTGATTTCGTATTTAATATTTATTTAAATACTTAATGTTGTAAAGACATTTATACATTATTTACAATTATATACCTATAATTTAATCATTTCACTTTTAAGAAAATAATAAAACAACTAATATACAAATATAATAAAATAACCAAAATAGTGATTATTTTTAATTTTATAATTTATAATTTTTAGGTATGACACCTTTGCATATAGCTGTATTGCATGGACAAACAAATGTAGTTCGTTATTTGTTAGCAAAATATCCATCCTGTGTTAATGCTACCAATCATGTAATTATTTTTAATTTCATTAGTTTAAAATTTATAAATTAATTTTTGAAAAGTAAACGTTTATTTTAAACAAGGCTAATATTCTTTCATTATGCTATGTGATTTAAATTATTTCCAAATATTAATTCATCATTTTATCATATTCTCTCAAAATTGTATTAAACCTTTCAAAATAAAAAATTATTAAAAATGTAAATTTTTGAATAATTATTTCTGAATGTTCTAATTGTGAAAAGTCTTAATAAATCTAAAAAAATTTAAGACTGGTCGAACTGCATTACATTATGCTTTCGCAAATCAAGCTAGTAAAATTATGGTAAAAATGCTACAAAAAGCTGGCGCTGATGCTTTTATTGAAGATAAGGTATTCAATTCATTTTAATTACAAAATTAATTTAATTTTAAATCATCGTTTAGTATAAATCGTTCAAAATTTCATCTCACATGCTATATATTAGTTAGTTATATTTTACTCATACACTATCAAAATAAATTATTTAATGTTTTTTTGCTATATTTTTGAAATTGACATGTAAGTTTAAAAGTTTGAAATGACAATAACATTAATTGTTAGTTTCTTAATTAACAAATTAAAGCAGTTTTGTAAAATGTAGAAAAATATTAGATCTTTTTAACAATTTGAATTTGAATAAGTGATAATAAATTTATAATTACAGTTTGGCCATGCACCACTTTATTATCAAAACAATGCGAATCAATTGGATATTAAAATAATGATTAAAGATAATGATCAGATGGATGAGCTTATTAGTGGTCAAATGAGTGGACCACTTTTGCAAGGTTAATTAATCATTTGAATACCATTAAGAAAAACAAACAATCTACTCTGCTCGTAATTTGCAAATAATAGTAATCATTTATTTTGCAAATAAAACTTATTTCACGAATAAATAATTTAATTATTTAAGTATGATTGAACAAACAAAACAATTGCTTGCATTTTTATACATCTTAATTATTTTCCACAAATAATTACTGTTTACGCAATAATTTTACCCTGTAAATAGATTTTGACGACAACATTTCTGAATGGATTCATACTAGCAATTTGAGGAAATTAGATAATCTAGTACTAAATGGCTACTCCGATTTATTATCCGGTCGAACGTATGAAATTGATGATCCGGATGTTCGTCATTTCCTGAATGCATTACCACAATATCAGGTTAGTTTTATTAGTATCAAGATTAAACAATACATTGAAGAAAAATGCGACGAATAGAAAATGTATCCAAAAAAAAAACTATTTAAATCTAAAGAATATTTTTTTATGATTAAAAAATGATTCAAAAAGGGAATGAACGAATTGATTAAAATAATGTTTGATCTGATTTATAACACAAATTGTATTCGGCAATTAATTGTTGAGGTAATTATGTTATTATTTTCATTAATATTTCAGAACAAAATTGATGCAATTCATAAAGCTATTGAAACGGATAACTTACAAACAATTAAAGTATTAATAGATCGGAAAAAGATGGCATTTTGTCGTGACGCACGACATTTAACACCATTGCATAAAGCGATCATTTTGGGTCAAATTGAAATTGTTAAATTTTTAATTAAAAATTATCCACAAGTAACGAATGCAATGGATGCGGTACCAATTGCTTTATAAAATTATTTTGATAATTTTTTTTCAAATTTTACATTTTTAAATCAAAAATAAATAAATAAAAGAGGTAGTAGTGGATTAAAGTTTAGCCATTCAATTAAAGCTTAACTAATGCTATCATTACTTAAATTATGCATTATTGCGAAGCTAATACAATGATTTATCATCTTACAAAGTAGTTATTGTTTTAAGATGTCCAATCTTTTTTATTCCTTTATCAGATTTTTTATTTTTATTTCACCATCTATCGATCAGTATATCACTTTATTCTATATTTCAAAAATGTACTTAATTACTTAATATCATATGCGATTGTTTTTGATTTAATAGCGTATTTAATTATTTATATCATATTACTAAATATTCTTGTTTCGTATTTACATTAGAATAAACGAACACCACTTCATTATGCAGCAGCTTTATCCGATGGTGGTTACATGTATAAAAAAATGCGTAATGTTGGAGCTGATTCAAAAATTTGCGATTGTGTAAGTTAAAATTTTTAAGTTTAAATCAAAATTCAGCTAATTAAATCTAGCCTTTGCCAAATATTGTAAAATCAAATTGGAAAATTAATTTGAAAAAGTAATTTAATTCAGTATTGATTCCTCTTGCGTGCGATAAATCCATGCAAATTGTTTTTTTGATAATAGCATGACCAATAATTTCATTCTAATTTCCACTAGAAATTGATTAATATTTTCATTTCTTATTTTCATAATTTTTAAAAATTTCATTCAACAATCTCTCGTTTTACATGAGAAAAAAAAGTTATAATAATAAATTTCAGAATGGTCAACAACCAAGTTATTATCTTAAAAATCCTGAAGAAATTGATTTTAAAGCAATCAACATAGATAGAGAAGTCGTTCTAGATGAAGTAATTAATTCGTTGAATTTCAATCAAAGCGTAAAATTTAATTGTTGAGTAGAAAGTTTATTTTTCAATTTATTCCGCTTTTCTTCGTTTCTAACTCATTTCAAAAAAAAAAGATTGAAATGAAATTTATATTTTTTGTTTTAATTACAATAAATTTTTATTTCCTTGGTGACATATTGATTCAAACATACACTGTCAACATTTTCTCAAATTACTTTATTTAATTTATTTATTTTTTTATTTGATCAAATATATATTTAACATGGAATATTTATTATTTTTTTATAGATCATTCGTAATCGCATGACATCATCCTGTTTGCAAACAAACATTCGTCAATGGCTTCAGGATGGTAATATCAATAAGTTGGAGCAACTGGTACTTTCAGGATGTGGTGATTTACTTTTTGGTCACACAACAAATAATTCAAACTCAAACCTTTTCCTTGATCATTTGAATAATTATCTGGTAACATTTGCTTTATTAACATATTTATTATTATTAATTTAAATATTACTATAATTATTTTTTATGTTCCAATCGGATTATATATTTTAAGTAATAAATTTCCATAATTACTCTTATATACACATATAAATAAATCCCTTTTTTCCTTCTTTTCTCTTATGTTGAAGAAAAAAATTATTGTATCCGAATTACATGATACATCTCAATTAAATTTTAAAACAATATGTATTGCTTCCATTTCAAATAATAAATTCTTATATATATATAAATGCTATTTTTCTTTCTCAAAGTTACTAATATCATGATTACTTCATATATTCCAATTACACTACACAACGTTTTGAATAATCAATTCCTATGAATAATCATATATATGTACATAAATAAATTTATATTCACATACTATCTTTCTTTCCTCTTCTCTTGAATTACCGGAAACGTTAACCTTGAAGAAGTAAAAGTTATTATAATGTCTCCGTATTGTTCCTTTTTCTTCCGGTTCTGATTTCAGTAACATCAATAGTTGCTTCTGTTTAATAGAAATTGCTTCCTTTTTATTTATTTTTATTCAAACGTTATTCTTTTCTTCATTGAAGTGTGCCATCCATGCCAATTACAAGGTCAACTCTTTCCTTCTTCCATTTTTTTCAAGTGAAAAGTTTTTTTTTTTCAGGAAAATTCTTCATATTTTTGTTCTTTATCTTTTTCTTATTTCTACAATTTGTTTGAATTCTTTTCACGAATAAATGAAAAACGAATAGAACAGACAATTAGCCAAACATTCATTATTGTTTTATTTCACTAGTAATAGCAACAACAACAACGATAACAATTACTGTTAATATAACAATAACCAATTAATTATGCAATTGCATAACTTTAAGCTTTTTCGAAATTTTTTTATCAACTAATCACGCTTCAAATGAGTGTCAAGAGTTTTTAGTTTGAAATATAAAAATTAATATATTTAGACTCTTTTTGAATATGAAATTTAGCTAGCAATTAATATCAATTTTGAATTGATTAATCGTTGTTTATCTGTGTTATGCAAAATAAGTGAAATATTTTAAATTAAATAGGTTCGTTTTTAGAGCCAATATTTATTGATAGGAATGGTATATTAAAATATATGGTGTTGTTTACCGATAATTAATTTGCTATTTAATTTGAGCGAAACTCCAAAATTCCATGCATGTTCGAAATAATGGCTCAGACAAATGGTGTTAAATTTGAAAAATGACAATAATTCAAAGATTTTGAATAGTAATGGAAAAGTTATTATATTACCGCCTTATGATAAATCTTTTATTTGTAAGTGGCAACAACTATCTCATCATTTTAGTATGAAATAGGTAATAATGGAACTTAATGTAATTTGTAAAACAGGCAAAAACTTTTAGGACGAAATTGATGAAATTCATAAAACAATCAAGAAAGGTGACCTAAAACATGTCAAGGAATTAATTAGTTCAAAAAAGTTGGCAATAGCTCGAAATCAATTTGGCCAAACGCCACTTCATACTGCAATCATTTATGAACAAACGGAAATAATTCGTCACATTGTATCAAATTTTCCATCTGCATTAAATGCTTCTGATTATGTAAGTTATTTGTTTGAATCAAAATATTTTATTTTAAAAAGTTGGGAAATTTTTGATATCTTCAATTTAAAAATTCGGGAAGTTTTTCAAATTCAATTATTGCATTTTGAGTTAACTTTTTGTCAAACAATTTTTGGAATGTATTTGTTGCAAATATACATATAATGAAGTAGTTTTTTTGGATTAAAATATTTAAAATTAATTTATTGCATGTCGAAATAATAAAACATAAAATAAGATAATTTTTCAAGGTTGAAATATTTGAAATTAAGTTATTGAGTAATGAACCACAAACAATTTCCAATCCTTAAGAATAGGCGTACAGCAATGCATTATGCAGCGGCTACTCGTGATGGTGGACATTACATGAAAATTTTGATTAAAGCTGGAGCTGATTCAAAGGCATTGGATGATGTAATTATTTTAGTTCGTTTTTCTTTTTTAAAATATTACTTGGAAGAAAGAAAAGGATCTAAAGAATTTTAAAAAAAAGTGGACAAAAAATTAGTTAGAATTAATAAAAAGAACAATAGCGTATTAGTATTAGCGTGATAATAATTATTATTATTATTGTCACAATTATAATGTTAATGATAATAATAATAATTATTATAGTGATAACAATGGTGGTAGTAATAGTGATACCAATAGTGGTAATAATAGTGATGATAATAGTAGTAATAGTAATAATAATAATTGATAAGGATAATGACAATAGTAATAACAATAATATTTATTATTATTATAATTTCCATTATCATAATTATAATTATATGTAAGTTGCTTTCATTAAATTTTTTTTTTTTTTTTTTGAAGAATTTTAGGAAGGTTATACACCACATCATTATGGTCTTAACAGTGTGATTAATTTGGACTTACTAAAAGAGACTGATGATAACGATGAGAATGTTCTTATCTCAGAGAATTTTATTTCTGAACAATCTATACCATTTATTGATTCAATGAGTAGTGATTCAGCATCTGCCATCAGGTTTGTTTCTTACTTCTTTCCATTTTTTTTCTGCCTTCTTTAAATATTATTAATTAAACAAAAATATTGGTCAACAAATATCCCAAATTACAGTTAATGATATCAGTCATTTAATTGAATTTTCTACTTCTTGAAAACTAATTGTTAATTGTCTCCATATTATTATTATTATTATTATTATTATTATTATTATTATTATTATTATTATTATTATTATTATTATTATTATTATTATTATTATTATTATTATTATTATTATTATTATTATTATTATTATTATT
>NW_018108247.1:226665-241658 GCF_000183805.2 Loa loa
TATTATTATTATTTATTATTAGTTATTTATTATTATTATTATTATTATTATTATTATTATTATTATTATTATTATTATTATTATTATTATTATTATTATTATTATTTGTTATTATTATTATTATCATTATTTATCGTCATTATTATTACATCATTATTTTATTGCTATTATTGTTATTATTATTATTGTTATTATTATTGTTATTATCATTATCACTATTGCTCTTTGGTACTCTTTGTGTTTATTATTATTATTACATTTGTTCCGTTAATTATATAGAAGCAATTGTTTTAACTTAAATAAAAGTTATCTTTTAAATGCTATCATTATTTCTTATTATTCGCTATGATTAATTGCATAGTTTACTCATATTATTACTGAAGAAACTTTTATTTATTAAGATAAAGTATTTTGAAATTTAAGTTCATCTGATATATCAGCAAGTACGACAGAGCAAGATGAAGCAAATGATGGATATAATTTTGAATATGATACACTAAGTGAAATCGTATCACCAACATGCAGTAATGATGTTTATTTAGCAAGAACTGTTGCGCCTATTCTTACTAAGGCACTTACTGAGGTTTTTCTTTTTTTTATTTTTTATTTTTCCTCTTCAAATTTATATTTCTTTTTTGGCATAAAAAAAATTTTTTTATTTTCAAATTAAACTGAATTTTTTATTGATATTGATGTGGATGAATATAATGCAGTAAAATGTTGAAGGTATTGTTGCAACGACCAATTGATCCAATCATTTTCATTGCTGATTGGCTTACTCATTATCGTGAGAAAAATCCATTATCATAGCTGCGATATTTTAAGTGATAAAAGTATGGTAGCTATTTACTCTTTCGATAAATTCTCAGTAATAAGTGTAAAAATTTAAGTTTAATTCAGAAAATAAATAAAAATTTGGGACTTTTTTCTTTTTCATTTCGTTCTTTCAAAATTTTCATCAAACTTTACTAGGCCTAAATTTATCACAATTTTATTTAATGATTAATTTCAAATGGAATCAAACAAAAAAATTTTCAAAAACTTTTTGGAAGGACTGAATTTTAGCAGAAGAATGATGAATTATGCATATATTGTAATACATATGTGTATACACCTAATTTTATATCAAACAACGATGCTCCAAACAAATTAGACAATTTTTATGCCAAAAATGAAAAATAAAAAACATAAAATTAAAACAAAATTATGCAAGCATTACTAAACTTTTTTTGAGTAAATACCATTTTCTTTAACACACAATTAACAAAGTTTTAAATTTATCGTTTTGAAAAAATGAACTTTCAAAATTTATAAAATATCAATTTTTTTCGATCAAACTTTTTACAGTTGTTTTTTGCATCAATTTTAACTACCACACAAAATTATGCAAAAAATATCGAAAAAATAATCTGTACAAGAAAGAAAAATTGGTGAAATGATATTATCTAGAAAAAATTCCGGAAGTACTGGTTGTAAATGATGTTGATGATGATCGATGATTGCCTGATCGATGACATTTGGATAATGCACCAGTGGATGTTAATTTGATTAATTGCGGACTGAACGGATGATTTAGTTGCAAATGTTGTATGTACTGATCAAATACCGGAGCCGTAAAGCCACAATCTTCGCATACAAAAACCTAAAATATTAGTAATATTTAAATTCTTCATTTCTTGTATAACAAATAGTATTTACTATATTCAATATAATTAGCAGAACAGAAATGTCACAATACAATTGACATTGCTGTAATACGGATAAGCAATACATATACAAGCTTATATCTTCATATTTATATTGTTAAATAAAGTTAATTGCTATTATAAGCTTTATTGTTATGATAACACATTTGGACATTTTAAGATGATTAAATTACTTTAACTATAACATATAATTTTTAATTATTTTATAATAATACAACAATATTGTGTTAATTTTGTAAAATCCCCATTACAATAATTTTCTTTCAATCAATATTTAATCACTTTTCTACCTGTTTTAAATGGAGTAATTAAATGTTACCTTACTTCGTCGTTCTTTGTAACCGTAATTGTGTTGTGTACCGTGTACTTTACGAAGATGTGACTCCAATGAACAGCGTTGTGTGAATGATTTTTCGCATTGATCACATTTGTATGGTCGAACACCTGCGTTAATTTAATTCTTCAAATTATTAATTACCCGTTTATTTTAATCACCTATCTTCAGTATAATATTTATCTTATTTGTAAATTATCTTTTTAAAAATATTTCGAAAATTTTATTTCCTTTCAGTATTACTGCTTATCCATTTATGATAGCAACATTTACCATCAAAAATATGAATAGTTTTCATTTTTCAATTTTAGTTTTAAATTAACTAAAATTAAAACATTAAGCAAAATTTGGAATGAATAAATGAATTGAATAAAACCTGTATGAGTTCGTGTATGTCTTTTCAAATCAAACGTATCATTGAAACCTTTACCACAAAATGTGCATAGGTATCGTTTGATTTCGGAATGGCATTTTGCATGCCTATTCAAAAGCCTTTGTAATGCAAATTTCTGCAAACAACAAAAATAAACGAAATTTATCAATGAAAATATCATTAGCAAAACAAATTTGAGCAAAATAAGTGATTAAAAGTGAAGTGTGGTTTATTAGAGAAAAAAAAACAATAATAATGAATATGAAATAATAATCAATGAAAGGGTAAATAAACTGATTTAATTAAAAATAAAACAAACTTTGCCACATACTCGGCATGTCAGTAAACCAGGTTCAGAAGCCGGAGCAGGAGTAGTATCAATATCCGGTATACCGTAGCCTTGTAGCATCGGATTCTTCAAACCATACCCACCATTAATCCATTCTACTGTTGTCAAACTTAACTGTAAGAAAAATACTTTTCACAAAAATATTAAAAAATTATTGAATGATGCAACTGTATCATGTAAAAACTATTCATATTACAGGAAACTTAGTAATGTAATATGATACTGTAATACTGTGAAACATTTTGTTTAAGAATTGAGGTAGGAGTTCTAATGAATTGTATTCAAATCTTTGAATGAATAAACTCATTCACAGGGATAAAGGGATGAAGTATTAGCTCTGATGAATACAAAACTGTTTCTTTATGATTACTCGTAATAAACATGTATTTTTTTTTGATTTAATAATTTGAAAGGGAAAAAAGGCGTCTGAAACAATCTTTATTTCGCAAAATGAATAAAATTCCTACCGTAAATTTTCACAAGTACAACAATTTAAATCAAATAAACAAACAACAGGATATGGTAGGTACTTATGAATGCATATTATTGTTTACACAAATAGCTAAGCATTGAGTAATATTTTTCAAATAATAGGATGGGTAAAATCGGTGACCTCAATTTTTTCTATGCACTTACTAACACAACTATAATAAAACTATAGAGCAAACAAATGAATTTACTAAATTTGAAATAATTTAAAAGTGATAAAATCAAATTTTCAAAAGCATAGGGAAAAAGGCAAAAATATATCTATCAGAAAAAAAATGCGAATAAAAAAACGAATTTGAAAGAATGACAGAAGGAAGCAAGTAAGTACAGTAACTGAAACATAGCAAAATATATTTGAGAGATGAATTTTCAAATGAACCTGAACTTAAGGTTGTTAAAAATAAAAATTGATCACTTAGTTTTGTATTATTGCATGACCAAAAGTGCCAAAATTAGAAGAAAATTAAAATTTAACTAGGTAAAATGGGATTTAGAATAGCTAAAGTTAGATAATAATATATACATAAAATGAAGAGTATGAAATTGAAGAAAAAACTGAAAATAACAGGGTTAAGATAAATATTAAATTAAGTTCTTGAAAATATAAATCGGTTGGAACTAAATTATTAGTTATGAATATAATTAGTTATGAAATGTAATATAATGAAACAATAAAGTATCATGAGATTCCGCCAACTAACTATTATTTTAGTCCAAAATAAGGTTTAAATAAATCTGGTTAAAATGAATTAAATTAAATCTGAATTAGATTTCGAAAAAAAATACCGGTGATGGCGTAGTTTGTTTTTTTTCAACGGCTGATGGAAGTAAGCTTTCGACGAGAAACAATTTTGACGAACGCTGTTTTGGTATAGCTTCCGGACTTTTTAGCTGCTGAGCTGATTCCGGAATTTTCATTTGCTGAGATAATGAAGATGATGATGATGATGATGATGATGATGGCGGAACAGCTGATTTCAATACCGTAGGAAGTATTGCCGGAAAACCTTGAGCTGCAAAAATCAATGTATAATAGTGAAAAATTCCAAAATAATACTATTTAAGAAGAAGAAAAAATCCAAATTTTACAATATCCTTTTAACATTGTTTTCAGTTTTTAGATACATTAAAATAAATTAAAATTTACCAATTCTTAGGCCAATATTTTATTCAAGAATTTGATCCAAAAAATCAACCTAAAAAGCTTTTTTACTATTCTAAAGGAGAGAACATTTCTGCATGTGAAGTTTAATGCATGCTTAAAATGCAGGAAGATATGATTGCAATTCAAAAATTGATTAGCATAATACGTTAAAATAATTTATGAAATACCAGATGATGCTAAAATAAATGCCTAAAATCTTAAAATTTGCGTTAATATTTTGTTCTTCACTTTATCATTTGGGAATATTTTGCCTTATCATGCCTTATTCATTTCTTTGGCCAGTATTTCATTTTATTCTCAATCACTTAGTGACATCATCAAATCGGTAAAGATTTCACCATTGGATTTCAAATCGTTAATATGATCAAATGATAGAATAAAATTTACCGATGAATAATGATGGAACTGGTGGACAATAAATGGTTGTATACGGTAGAGGTGATGGCAACCAAAAAGATGAATTCATTACTGGAATACATGTAGCAATATCTTGCTATTATATCTTCATCCACCAATTAAAATATTTCCCATTTAATACAATAATTTTGTAATTGTGAATTAGAATTGGTGTTTAATTTAATCAAGTATTATATCAAATTTATTGATATTTAATCTGATATAATATTTGATCAACAGGTATTGCTATTAGCAAAATTCAGATTCAGAGAATAAATATGACAAATTGGACATCTGAAATGAACTGATAATTGTCATTTCGATATTATAAAATGATTGAGCAGGTAAATATTGATCGATCTATGGCGAAATTTTAAAATGGGGAGTTACTCAACGATATTAGTATTTAAATATGCTTTTGTTAGTTTACTTAACATAACGAGGAAAGCTTTGTAATAATCTGAAATAAGTGTTTAAAAAAATACAGAAAATAATTTAAAGAGATATTAGCCTGTTCTACCACCATTTATCGGTTGAATTAAATTCAATCCGTTGTATGAAATAGCAATGCATTGAAACGGTAACAAAGCGTGTTTATTCGTATTTAATTTTGCAAATGAAAGAGAGGACGAAGAAAGTAATGAATGAATCCGGTTTACCGGAGAATGTTAGTATTGACATTTTTCTAACAGCATAAATCAATTCCTCCTCCCATCTTATTCTTTTTCATCTTCCCCATCGTATCATAATATACCGTATGACAATGGGTGCAATTGTCTTATCGAACAACCATTCAGCTCATTCTCAGTCATTCATTCATCCTTTTTCCTTCTTTTTTTTTCATTCCTTCTTTACCAAATTAATGGTAACATTGAATAATACCAAATAAAACCATAATTTTGCATTTTTTTTTTAAATGCAATCGTAAAAGACATTTGAAAATAGTATGTATAATGAGATAAAAAAGGCAATACTATTTAATGAGAAAGTATGCAAAAATTGGAGAGTTGACAGAATGTTTGTTTTTTTTTAGCTTTATTTAAAGCTAAAAAAAAAATTTTTTTTTGGGTTAGATATAACAACGGTGATGAAATTATTCAATGAAAATTTCCAAAAATTAGTGGATGGAAAAGAAGAAGAGAAATGATAAAATACGGGGAGAGAAGAGAAAAAGAGAAAGAAAGAAAATGAGATAGAGAAGAAAGAGATTGAAAAGATGTAGAGTACTGTAATGAGGAGCGATAAGTGCCTCATACACAATTCTAATGCACTATTTTAATGTGGTTTTATTGGCAGAGTATTAATACAAAGATAGCAATTATTCGAAGCATAAATTTGCAAATTAAGGCCTGAATGTGAAAGAACGGCGGGTGAAATCGGAATTGAAATACTTCTTTACATCCTTCAAATCAATCATTTGTTGGATAAATTATTGTTTTATTTTCAAACCAACCAACCATCAAACCAACTAACCAACTAATCAACCAACCAACCAACCATCAAACCAACTAACCAACTAGTCAACCAGCCAACCAATCATCAAACCAACTAACCAACTAATCAACCAACCAACCAACCATCAAACCAACTAACCAACTAGTCAACCAACCAACCATCGAGAAGTTTTTAATTATTTAAATCCATAATGATAAAAATTATTTTAGGACAAAGACTCTCATTACATTGAGCACCTTGAGAAGCTAAAAACTTTCACCTGTATTACCAATACGATTAGTCGTTTTTTTCCAAAACCTTACTTATGGTATTTACAATATAATATCAATTTTAAAACAAAAATTTCCTATTTAACTAGACGTCCCTAAAAGTTCAAAACTTCATTTACTACCTGATGGTTCTATTTCTTGTTTTTAAATTTTGTTCATACAAATTTCTTAAACCATTATAGTTGCAATTTTGTTTTGTTTTTTTCCTCGGAGAATAAAATGGAAATTTCGTAGTATTCACTTTAATACTATATAATTTACATTTTTGCTTGTACTGTTTTATTTGTAAATCATTTTTTAAATATATTTTACGTATGAATGTATGTTTTATATTTCAGGATATAATTGTTTGCTAAATACAAAAAATTTTGAAAGATAGTAAGTTTTTTAAATAAACTGAATAAATAAGTGAAGTTTGACAGTAAAAATAAAAAAAATTCAGGGTCAATTCGAATGATTAACATCTTTTTGTAATTCGAATTTTGTGCTAATAAACGAATTTCGATTATTTTATTTCTAAATAAATGACTATTCTTCTTATACTTTTTAGTGAATTAAATTTACCGTATGTTAGGAGAGACAACATTTGTTAACCTTAATTATCATAAGTTTTGCCTTAAAGTGTACATTGAACTTGACATATCGTATGAATGACCGTGAATCATTTTTTTTATACATTCCTTTTTCATTATACAGAAATTATGTAATCATTTTCTAGGTCAACAAATTTTAAAAAATTCAACAAAAAAAAAGTGACACACTATTTAGTTATAATACAGTTATTTTGTAGCAAAATTTGCATAATTATTAAATTAATCGTTATGATAAAACATTTAGTAATAACTGTTTAAAACTTTTAATGAATTAATCTTTGCTCTTTGCTTATTCCCTTTCATTATGAATGATGATATTATTTATTCAAAATTCGTAAAATTTCACGAGACGAAGTGTCAATTTTCAACTTGACCTTGAAAATACTGCCAAATTAGCAAAAGATGATGATAATTGCGGTAGCATTAGTGAATGATATTTACAATATAGGAAAGATGATGAGAAGAAAAGAGAAGATGTGTAATAAGTAACGATTGGAGCGGAAATGTAAAGGACACGGGGATAAACGAGGAAATTTTGAATGATAGAAGAGAAGGTAAGAAGAAAGAAAGAAAGAAAAGAATATGGAAAAAGGAGAGGAAACATAAATTAGTGATGAGCTAAGGTAAAATAAGATGAGGTTATATTTCGAAGGTAAACGATCAAAGGAAATGTTTCCGTTCAAGTAGTACTTTACCATCAGCACAAATAATAGCCAACAACCGAATAATAATAAGCATAACGATAGTAATAACTGAAAAGTTTGATCATAATTGGAATGGGACAAAAGGAAAGTTTTCAGGAGATTGGTATAACCTTGAAGATAACCTTTTTAAGCAATATGTAAACATGATGAAAAATGATATGATTATGCATTCACTTAAAATATGCTAATTTTATTGATTATCAAAGAGGAATTTAGAACTTTGAAATTAAATTCAAATCAATTATGAATATGATTTGTATAAAAATGAATAACTACTACCTATATAAGAATATGTCGGTAGTAATCATTTAACTGTTACTGTTATCATGGACTAATACCATAGAAACTTTTTGTTTAGAAAAATAAAAAGAAATTAGAATTACAAAATTGAATTAAAATCGATAATGAATAAAAAGATGGTAAAATTGAACCAAAAATGATTAAAATATGAGTAAAATGGTAATGTAATAGTCAACTTCATAACTACTACTGCTATTTGAGAGGTGAACAATTAGAAGAGGACGATTAGAAGAATGCATTGAATGAAAATTATTGAATTGTGGTAGAGAAATAATTGCTAATAGAAAATTAAAAAAAATTTACTCTTTCATTTCTTTGATAAAACTTTTCTTTTCTCTAAATAATGATATTAATTTGTTATCATTATCAGTTTTACTTAAATATTAATTAAGTCAAGAATACAATTCTTTTTTTGAGAATAAATGATTATATGAAAATTTAATTTTTATAAAATATATAGAAAAGATAAAATATTGAACCAAGAAAAAAAAAAAGAAGACGATAAGGAATATTGTTTGCTCACTGCGAGTTTTTCAAAAATTTTAATTTCAATTAGAGGAAATTTTTTCCTCTTCAGACTGCAGTTATGTTAAGCATATATGCACTAGAACAATGGAAATTAATAAAAAGTCATAAATTGATTTAATATTATTAATAATGTCAATAACAATACCTATCATATTAGCGTGATTATTGTCAACCATTACCATTATAACTTGTCACCATGACCATTATTATCTGTTATATTGGGTTATATGGTTGAGCGCCTGCATGCAAACACATATATTAGATTGTATGATGACATTCATTTCAAAAAGTTTTGCCAATTTTATGACACATACAAGGAATCAAGCTGGTTCGCATCCTTTCTTCTTTCACTTCGCCCAATCAACCGTATCAGTCGGATACAATAATCCAATCAGTGGTATTTGAAAAAGATTTCGAAACGGTAAAAGCGTATTATCATGTATAGTAAGTAGCATGAAGTAAATTGAATTTTGTGAAAATTTCCATTCAAATGTCAAAGTGAAATTTAAATCACAAAGAGGTGGAAATTTTTGAAAAAAGCTTTTCAAATTATTGAAATCACTAGCTGAGCAATCGTTTCATTTTCCATTTTAAAACTTTGGAATTTCTGTATTTCCAACAAAATGTCCTAATTTGAATTTAATAAAATGGATAGGTAAAATAAAAGTCTAAAATTTACACTTTTTTTTTCATGAACCCATACTTTTCTTGGCTCTTATCATGCAAAGGTAATTCTTTAGAAAAGATTTATCACTACTGTCCTATTTTTGATCTTTCTCAATATTTGCTTTGCTTTTCTTTCTATGCTTGCCATTCTTCACTTTTAAATTTTCTTTATCATTGATAATAAATTTTGCATTGTTTAATTTATAGAAAAGATAATTAGCTGCTTACTTATTTATCTTATTCAAATTAAATGAATATAAAGCTGAGTAAAAATGTTCCTTAATTTTTTTCCCCGATTTTCAATTTTTTTCCTCCACTTTTTTTTTAAACAAAAATAACTTTCCATTTTTGAAAATTTATAATTATAATATAATTTTTGGCATCATTTATTTGAAGAAAAAAAAATAAAATGAAGTTTCGAAGATTAGACGATCAGTAAAATTGAAAATAAGTGTAAAAATGACAGTGAAAAACCGGAAAATGATGCAAAAAAAGAGAAAAAACGGAAAGATAGGCGAAAGAAGAAATGTAATTTTACTGGAATGATTGCATGATGCAAAATATCATTTCTTTCCATTTTTCTCACTCCCTCTCTTTCTCCTCTTCCTCTTCTTTTTCCACCTTGCATCCCTGATAACTTCCATACAATTGGTACTTGCTAAAAGAGATACTTGAAAATATGCTTAAAGTGGTACTATAATGTCCTTTATAGTACCCTTTCATGAAACTTGTTGAAATTGAAAGAAAAAAAATGCTTTTAAACAATTTCTGATGTAAATTAAGAACGAAAAAAATTTTTTATTTTTTTTTTTTATTTCAAAAATACAGACGAATTATTAGCTATCATTGTTTAAAATAGTTGTCAGGAAAAACAAATATCATTTTAGTTTTGCACTTTCCCTGAATGTGCTAATTTTTTTATGATAATAAAAGGTTAGTAAATATAGAAACAATTTACTAACATGCAAAGATCAGGTCAAAAGATCAAACTGAAATATTATTTGAAATTTTCTTAACCTATTAAGTAAAGTTATAAAAACAGAAACAAATATCAATCATAATTTGCTTTTTGTTATCATTGATCGTTGTTATTTCCGAGCAATGAATTTTGCAGATAATTTCAAATTATGTAAAACTATTTACTGGATACCACTGATTGTGTATTTCATGCTATCATACTTATAAAGCATCTTCATAAACGGATACGGTAGAATAGGATATGATACGTTGGTGCTCAGTTTTGGATACTTTAAATTATTTACACTTTGGATATGGAGATATCTTGGATACGACAAAATGATTTCGAATCTTTCGAACAATACATTGAAATTACTATTTAAGTAATTCTATGAACTTTTGTAGTAATACAATTTATTGCTTTGAATAAAATGTTCAAAATTTTCAAATGCTCTATCATCACTGAAATACAAGATCAACGATATTTATATGCTGCTTATATTAGCAGGATTTATATCCTGCTAATATAAATAGAAAGTTTTGAGCAATGATATACCATTTTACAAATATAACCTTAAAACTATTTGTAAGTTTATGTACAAAACTTATTTAATCAATTACATGTTTGAAATTTTTAGATTATACAATGGAATGGAATTGTTGAAATTACCACTCTTATTACAAATAATAGTTTTATTACTTCAAAAGTTCATTTATTCAGATTTTACATAAAAATTTTACTCCCATTTGTTGGTATCTCACCGTAATAATGTAGCAAACAATTTCGTTCATCTTTACCGTATTTTTGAACTTGATTTTGGAACACCAATATGTTTCCGATGCATGTGTCATAACCGGTATATGGTAACATTTAGATATTAATATGCATATAAATAAAATATTGACAAATTTAACTTTTAAATCGGACAAATAATATATTTACTGTCAATTTGTTAAATCTGTAAGACAAACAGTAAATTATTGGCAAATTAAATTAAGTGAAAAGAGTGAAATTTAGGAGAAAATTTTATTTTAAAAAAAGTCAAATATATGATAAGTGATGAGATTTTATAATTAATAAACAATAAAAGGAAAAAAATTCTTTAATTTAAATTTAAAACCATTGAATATACGGTAAGTATTGTGAAATTTAACCAAAAAAAAATAAAAATATTCGTTAAATGTTACGATGCAACGGCATTGTATGTACAAAAGCAGTAATGTCAAAATATATGAATTGTTTATGTGTGTGTGTGTGTGTATGTATGTATGTATGTATGTATGTATGTATGTATGTATGTGTGTGTTTGAATAAATGTCGATTTATTTATGTATGTTATATGTTTGTTTGTGTGTGAACTGTAAAAGAAGAATTTGTAAAAATGTAGGAAGAAAGGAAGGATGAATGAGGATGTATAACCGAAATTAATGGTGTGCTACTAACGACTTGATCGTCCAGAAAAAGAATGGTGCCAAAAAACCGGAACCGGTGGTGGTTTTTTTTATCCTTTACTTTTACCCGGCATGTCTATATTTAATATAATATATATAATAATATTTTTAGAATATTTAAATATAACACAAAAAAAAGAGGAAAAAGGATCATTTTTTATGAAATAAATGTTATTTTTATTTTTATTTATATTGTTAAATAATGATTGAAAAAACTTTTTACTACTAAGTAAGAATTAGTGAACATAAATATTGTTTCTTGCTTCAAAGGAAATGCATTTATTTTCATTTTTTTTTTTTTTATAACTAAATATTAATTAATAATTACGGGAGAAAGTTATAAATCTGATTGGGTGTATAATTCGAGAAAACTCCGACGATTTAATTATAAGTGAAGAATTTTGATAGGAACTATGGTGAAATTTAATAAATGTGATGATAAATTTGAAGATTTCATAGAAGACATTTTTCTCGTAACAAAGTTATTTTTTTGAATAGTTTCCGATAAATGAATGATAATTTTGTTGATATAATCGATGATGAAACGACATAATAATATTTGATGAAAGAAGTTGATATAATTCTCTCAGACTAAAATAAATTTCCTTGGTGTGAAGTAAATGTTAAACAGTATTTCAGTTATTTTTAATTTTATCCAAATAATTTAACTTTTTTTTTAGAAAAGAATGGTGAAGACAAAGGAAGAAGATAAATTTGATAGTAAATTGTTAAAAAGAAGAATCAGATTATTTATTGATCTTACAATCTTTTTGTTAATTAATACTTTCGAAGATTTTTTTTTCTTTCTAAACCGAATGAATTGCTGTTAACATTAACTAATTATCATTATCATTATTGTTATCATAAATATTGGTATTGAAAAATAACATTAAAATTGTTTATACAATAAACAATACAATATAACACCGTAATCATTTGCATTTGAAAGATTAAGCAAAGGATTATAAAATATTATTAATATGGTTAATAATTTCCAATAATCACACATCATTTTTTTTCTACAAAAAAAAGAAAAAAGAAATTAACGTTGTTTATTTATTTGTTTATTTGTTTATTTATGCCATTATTTATTGTTTACAAAAAAAAAATCTTAATGATCAAATATTTGCATTATTAGCATTATCCATATTATATTTGAATGGAAAAAGTTATAGTTTATTTAAAATGAAGAGAGAAGAATAGATGAAAGTATAAAGGTGTAAGTAAGAGAAACTGGTTTGATTTTGCTGAAGAAAGATGATGAAGTTGACAATTTTCGACTTAAATGGTGAATAAACTATTTCATTTTACAACAACAAATTTACAGCTTAAAAATGATAATGTTCCATTTGAAGGTTAGAATATATGGCATTTGTTGTTTAATTACAGTACTTAAATGTCTAATAGAAGAATTCTGTAAGAGTATTCTTATGAAGTATTATTAAACAATCTCTAATTGACAACTAATCCATCATTTATAGCTTATAAAAATTGTTCAAGCATATGAAATTTTTTATCCGGTAAGGAAACCGTAAAAGTTATCATACACTTTATTTAAAATGTGAAATTATCATAATTATCATCTTATATCATTTACTAGCTGTGATAGGTATTTTCCAACGCGTAAATTTTTATCCGGCAAGCATATCATATCATTTTTATCATACGTTTTATTAAAAATCTGAAATTATCATGTTTATCAATTATATCAGTTATTTCGTATGAGATGTTTTCCGATTTATATCAATTCAGATTTCTTTCTTCGAGTTTATTTCAAATAATATGTGATTCAAATAGCTAGGAAAATGATAGATGATATTGCTGACCATCATAGATAATTGTGATGACCATTCAAACATTTAATACGACACTATCAATATTATTAACATATCGTTACATGTTTAATAAAAATTTCATCGGATCTTTTCGCATAAAATCTTAACCTATGACCCTCTTCATTTGATGAATGCATTATACCTGCTATCACAATCCAAATCCGATATGATTACTTTCCTAATGGATAAATTAAAACCACAGCATTGAAATAATTTCAAAATTTAGAATTTATCCATTCCCAAGCGAAAAAATTTCCATTTTAATTAGAATAACTAAAAAAATTTTTGATAACTGGTTTTACTTTTTTTTCAATTTTTTTCATCAAAAAGAAATCGGATTAATTCTATTTATTTTGCCAATTATACCGTATGACAACAAAGCATCTAACCTAAACAGATATGCAACAGTACCAGTCCTTTTTTTTCGCTCAATTTTTAACAATTTAACAAAAATGACAATCACCTGATGAAAGCTACGAATCAATTCATCCCAATGTTTTAATCTTTCACAGTCTTTGACAATAAAAAAGAAAAGAAAAAAAAACAAGAAAAGGAAACAAAAATAAACGAAAGTCTTCAATTCATCGTTTTAAATAAACAATGAAACATTAAAATAATTCATTTCATTCTTTTTTTTCAAGTTACTTCTCATTTAATTCATTACTTGTTAAGTATCATTGTTTCAAATTAATGCTATATTTAATTAGCACATATGTTAATTGTGTGATATAAGTGATAGAAATTATTTTAATTCATTCTTTATTATTCATGTCATACCATCCAATATCCACTTTCAATGGAATATATCAACGAATAATTCTGAAATTAAAGATATTGAACTGCTAGGGTACACGTATGTAGGACACATCGTCAACAGAAATAGAACTTTAATAGAATTCAATAATTCAATTAAATTCATTCAATTATTTGATGAAATAGATATCAATGAAAATAAATATTACATAAAATAATCATAAGGAAAGAAAAAGATAACATGAAAACAACTATTTTATGATTAAACAATCAATGACAGAAGAAAAAAACAGCGATTATCATTCATTTCAAAGTTTTTTTAGATCAATAACAAAACATTTATTATTATTTCATTATTATTATCATTACTATATTTTATTATTGTTATTAGTATTATTGTTATTATTATCATTGTTATTATTATTATTGTTACTATTATTATTATCATTATTATTATTGTTATTATTATTATTATTATTATTATTATTATTATTATTATTATTATTATTATTATTATTATTATTATTTATTATTATTATTATTATTATTATTCATTATTATTATTATTATTGTTATTATTATTATTATTATTATTACTATTATTATTATTATTATTATTATTATTATTATTATTATTATTATTATTATTATTATTATTATTATTATTAT
>NW_018108247.1:241678-252304 GCF_000183805.2 Loa loa
ATTTATATTTATATTTACATTCACATACATATATACACATACACACATACATACACACACACATATATACATATGTAGAGAGAAACGTATATAATTATTAAAAGATGTGATGTGATGGAAAATTTAAAGAGGAAGAAATGCGGTAGTCAATAAAATGAGAATCGGAAGAGATTCGGAAGAAAACTTACAATGTATTGGGAATATAATCAAAATTCTCAAAGTGAACAATATTTTTTTACTTTTTTTTTCCTTTGAAAAAGTATGACAAAATTTAATTTCTAATTTGGAAAAGATAACAAAAAGGAAAAGAATAATTGATAATTTTTTTAGGGAAATTAAAAATATCATCAGGTAAAAAAAGACAAACAATTAAAAGATAAAATTAAATGATAGTCGAAATATTTCTTTTTCTTTTACTTTATGTTAATTTTTGGGTTATTCATAAAGTTTCTGCCTTTTTTTTACAAAAAATTAATCAGATTTCTATACCAGTGTCTCATTTATATACGTAGTTTATGCATTGAGTAACAATGATATTATAAAGACTCAAATTTTAAAAATTGCGAATAGATAAAATTTAAACATTAAATAGGAAGAGAGTAGTTGCATAGTGTGTTTGAAGAATTGCAGAATCTTCACATCATGTTGAATAGTTGCATTAATTTTGTGGAATTATAATTCCTATTCAAGTGAAGCAGTTGACATCGGACAATGCGTGGGATTTTGCAGTTTTATGTTGTAATATGTGTTCTCACGTGCTTCAACATTAACCATGTTGAATAACTAGAAAATTAACAAAACAAAAACACACCACGCATAATTCGTTTTACTTTACTTTTTTTTTTCAAGCATTCTGCAGTGGCCAAGTAACCGATAATTTCCCCAGGAATACTAACATAACCTTACTAAATGAAGATTAGTTATCTGATGAGAAGGCTCTGATAAAACGTCCTAGATCTTTCGTAATGATACTGGCATAAGAATGATTACTAAGAAAAAAATGACTGGAGGGCAACTTTCAAGGAAAATGCATGATAAACAGCCCCTGTACTGCTCCTGTATTTAACCACGAAATACATGAGGAATTTATTACTGTAAGCAAAAAACATCCGGTTCTAATATTTCCTGTTCACAACCGGCATGAAAAAATAAAAAAATAAAATAAAAAAGAGAACACACTCCTTTAAGTTACTAAAACAGTAGTAAGATTCGAAAGTGTTGCACACACAAAGATGATTTGAAAGAATATAAAATTCATATAAGTGTGCCATATGAAAGTGTAAAATACTAATCAGTAAATGCAAGCAGGATAAAGTTGGTATATTCTAGTGGGGAAAATTCATAAAAATAACAGCTAGAAAGAATAGCTGAATAAATATCACAAAATTCTTGCACATATCAAAATTGAAATGACACACATATATGACAATATTAAGTTGCCGCATTGTTCAAAATAAAGCTCTAAAATAAAATGAAGAGTGGGGGAATATCCACTAAAACGCTTATTTTAACGTGACCTAATTAATCCGATCGAAAAAGACAACAATTTTCAAACGACAATACAACTGCTGGTAATTCAAAAAGTATAAAACAATACCTTTTTGGTATCTCTAATTGATAGCAATCTCCAGTCTGAACTCACAATATTTCAAAAGCTTTAGTAAGACGGTCACAATTAAAGTGAAAAAAAATGCAATAAGTAAACTAAATACATTTCCACATCAAATATTTTAAATACCGAATATCCAAATATTTCATTACCAAAAACAATTATTCATTGAAAAAAGCTAACTGAAAACCATCCACCTGTGGTTCTTTACGTTGCCACACGCCCAAACCATTTTCATGCAGTTTCAAATGGAATGCTTGCAATGTCTGCTGATATACTACTTCGCTTTGTTTTGCTTCTGAACAGCTCCAAACAGGCTTGTATCCATCTGCTTTAAGTGCCGCCATTACACGTGCCCAACTTTCGTACAATTCTGATTTACAAAGACGTGATGGGGAACCAGTTACTGTGCGACCGGTAAATGGATCCAAACGTTCAATGGTTCCTGCGCAAAAGAAGAAAAATCTGATTGATGACACGAATATACAAACTTTAGACGAAAAAAAGAACTAGCTTCTTTTGCAATAAATGATATTCACATAGTCTACATTCCAAAAAGTCAATTTAAAATTACAAGAAAAAATTTGGTAACATATACAAATTACCAGGCTATGTTACAAGGTGTAAAGGAAGTACTATCTCGCTATTACATGAATAAATCTCAAATAATCATAAATATAGATTTAATTAGACAAGTTTCAATTAACATTTATAAACCAATGAATATTGGTGTGTGCTATCGCAAAGTACATTCACTTTTGTAGCCTTTTAAATATTAGAGCATAAGTCTGTGCATATCTTATTCAAAAGTTCAAATGGCTATAACAAAAACCAATAGATTTAACAAAAATAAGCAGATCAAATAAGAAATATAGAAATCAAAAAGATACCTATTCCAGAGACCCAATTATGATACATTTCTCCGTGAGGTACTACACCGGTCTGAGAAGATTTCACCATTAGTTCACCTCGTCGCATATCACCAAATCGAAGCAGTACGGCGTGTGTGATAGCTTTATCATTGGAGGGTGCACCAACACAGAGATGTGTAATAAATGTCGGTTCCAGAAAATGTGAAAGAAGTGCTCCTTGCAATCCTTAAATACAGAAATTATGCGCAATAAGGTTAACGCCGTGTCTTGAAAAATATAATGAAACAGAACCACATGTACTGTTTCAATATTTCATTTCCATGCTAAATCTTCGAATGTTATTAACGAGAAAATATATTCGATGAACCATAGAAATTTGAAAATTTAATTCGTTTTAGATTGAATGGAATATTATTAATGTCGAATTTATTCGTCACTATCATTGAGCTTTTCGCAATAAAACATGAAACAAACCCAGATAATTCCATTTCAATATCTTATCGGCCACGCTCATTACATTAACATGCCCGGATGTTCCGATATCACTGAAAGTTTGCGGATTTTCCGGAGGATCCTCCAGTCGAACTCCTCCCATGTAGCATGATAACTTTTGTACTTCACCGCTAGTGCGCAAATTTGGTGGGAACGATGCATAAAGTACAACTTGATAACCAGTCTAGAAAATGATAAATAATTTTTTTCAGAGGAAAATCTTCTAGCGCAATTATTGTAACCAAAAAAAAATTGTAAGAATATCTGAAGTACAAACTATTACTATCTAATGATTGTTAAATCTCATCTCATATTTCAGTACATTGTGGAACAATCTTTTTCCTGCCCTAGAAGATAGGATAACTAGCAAATTTGGCCCCTAATCGGGGATTAGTCTTAGTAAATCAAGCATACTTATACTGAACATGAAATACATCTAGAAATGTAAAACAAACCTTGAGACGAAATTTATTTGATGCTGGAGAACGTTCGACAACACTATTTTCTGCATTATGGTTTCTTATTTGGCCATGTAGAAAGAGAACAAATGCACGACGTGCCAAGACCGTACCTAGAAAAATTATTACGAAGTAATGAAAAAATCTCTTTCATTTAAAAATTTTCAAATCAGTAACACCAAACATCGGCAATTCATTTACTCACAGTGAACTTAGAAGAAACCAAATCAAGTAGAAATGAATTCAATTGAAGCAATCTTTACTCTGCATGTGAATAAGCACATTGCCTTGTGCATTTGTTAAAACTTGACCATCAATAACAGCGTTACGGCCTGCTCCAATAGCAACCAACTGTTTTTCGCCATTTGGTGCAATTAGAACAAAACTGAAACCAAATACCTGAGAACAATCTATAACTAAATCCCCAAAAATCAAAATGCACTCCAGATTAATTTGATAAAATTATTTTTCGAGATAATTTTGCATAATTTACTCTGAACAAGAATGAAACTTACGCAGAAATATGAGTAGTTATAGGACACGCTTGCTGGTGACATATTCCTTCATACTCCTGGCGAACAAAAGAGCAGATGTCGGCACAGAAAACTACATCCTCTTCATTTCTCGATTTCTTCACTGATATCATTTCAAGCGCATTTTCAGCGCAGAGATCGAACTAAAACAGCAAAGATGTCATGCGAAATATCAAGTAAACAATTAAAAGGTAAAAATTCTTTCACCTACTCCACTTTTTTCTTTAATTTACAATCTACCCTCCCTTTTATTAATAATCTTACTAATGATTTCTGTTCTCCTGATTCCTAACCAGAATATATCGCCATAATAATGGGAATTCTCGAGGATCCTAAAACATACACCACAACACAATGAAATAGGGGGAACTTAGCACTTACAATGTCCGATCATTTATTTCTTTGAAAATTCACGACGACCAGATCTTCAGAATATAAGAAAATCCTCTTATATGTTAAGTCAAAATCTTACATCATTCTGCTCACAACAATAGATAACTGATGACTAAAAAACTAGGTATATAAAAAAAAAAAAAACTAGGTATACTAAAAAACATACTGTGACAGTATGTCATATACACCTAGCTTTTACAGTCTTCCTTGAACAAATTTTATGATTTCGATGGATGACAAAAGAACCTTGAATAACTTGGTCAGCGCTTGCTCAGCAGCAGCACTTTTAGCAGTTTTCTTCGACTGTCCAATACCTTCAAACTTATGTGTTCCATTTACCGTTAAAGTACACTTGAACATTGGTGGTTTATTAGGTGCTTCGCTGATATCTTGTGGTTCATCATACACTAAGTCCGGGTTCTTCTTACGCTGTAAATATAACTGAAAATCTAAAAAAAATCCAGCAACCTGCGGTTTCATTTGCGCGTTAAATTATCAATAATAACATATCACCGAATATTGCATTTGACTGTTCTGATACCTCAAGGCATGTTGAATATCAACTCTTCGAGGTTGTTGATGATTCTTAATAAAGCAATTGAATAAAAGCAATGAAGAATATCTATCACTCAAAGAGTCCATTCTTTGGAAAACGTTACAACTGTTCTGTTATTGGACTAATTAAGAAAAAGTATACACTACTGTCCTCTATGTACTCATTTCATTACACAATATATTTAATCCGTCAGAGTCTTCCGAAAACGCACCAATATTTCTCGATGGACGTTATTTACCGATAAGTTTTTCTACGAATGATGTTTTTCTCTTTGCTACTCAATTTTTTTTCATTATTCCATTATTCCTTAAGCTTACTGACTCCATGAATGGCCTCAAAGAATCCACATTATTAGCTTGTTAATTATAAGACGTGAGATTTCTTAGCTCATATGAAACTATTAGTGTAATATTTCCTATAATGTAAGAGCATTTACGTTTTGCTTCAACATCAGCTGATGTAATGCATATGGAGGCGAAAGAACAGCGGCTGCTCTCTTCACTTTCGCATCTTCCGATGGCATAGTTAGATCAAGCTCTTCGAGAAGGACTTTTTCGCACGCAGAATCCTTGGCCTTTTGTTTGTTATCTTGAGGTGGACCAATAATGGTCTCTAAAAATTTGTAAATTTAATATGTCAACACCGCAAAAAAAAAAACAGAAACATTCTCACGCACATTCCGTCATTTTTAAGTTTTATCTGAGCAATATAATTTCAAATCATTACAAAGGTGATCCTAATATATTTCACTGATTTTTAACGACTGATTAAAGGCAAAGCATAGATTCAGTAAACTTATGTCAAAATTCCTAAGTTTTGCTAACTATTTGACATAATATCACTGCAAAATGTTGGCAATATACGTTCTCCAACTGCCCGGCATTAATCATGAATTCAGTGTAAGGAAATTTCTATTGATGGCGCAACCGTTTCCTCAAACATATTAGAACACGGAAATCTTAGACTCAAAATATGAGCCGTCATTATAGTCCTTCCTTTGTTAGCGAGTATCAATTAAACAGGATAAAAGGATATAAGCCTACTTAATGGCTATCTGTTATATCAGATTTAAAAATTTTTAACCTACAGAAAAACAATCATAAAACCGCTCTTATCACGTAAAATAAAACATGTAATAACGACCTGTAATGACCGCATTGCATTTTGTTTTTTTACTTTCCTTTACTTTTCTTGTTGATTTTCAAATAGGTCGAAAAGGAAAAGAAAGATAACAATTTTTGGTCAGTACAAGTCGCCAGCACATGCTTACTATTATTGTCGAGCGTAATGCGGCAGATGAATCGACTATTTCCTTGGACGGGTTTTCCGTCAACGGTGTCCACATCCACTTGCATGGTACGATCGTAGAAACTGAGCGCTTGTATCAAAACCTCAAGGCAAATATTACCATCACACAACACTTTCAAAAAAAGCGAATGCTTGAGCTCTGACTGATCACTATTTAGACTTCTTTATTACCGATGTAATAATGAAATTTTTCTTATAAATGGGATCAAGTGGATGTGCCAAAGACAAAAAAAAAAACAGGATAGAAACACTGATGATAAAGAGATAACCACCAAAGGTACCCAAATTACGGTAGTGTTTAGTTTAAACCCTCTTATATATGATTAGATTTTTATGATGAAAAACACAAGTGGAAATCACTGTTTTTAGTGGAATATCAATTGGAAAGTGGAATATCAATTCAGTTCATTTCATTTTATTACATTTTTCACTCCTTATTCCGCATTTGGTCCCTAGTTCTTTTTTCCTATCCTATTAGTCCCCGTCTTTATCTTTATTTGGTGTTGTATTTAAAATATAACTTGTTGCAAGGGTTTTTTTTGAAAAAAGAATTGTAGTTTAACAGTTGAATCAGGAAAAATTCGGGCATGCAATGACGGTAATGACTTCCACTCCTCATTTAATTCAATAGGGATACTCATAAGCATGATCTGTAAGCTTCAGTAGCTTCTGCCGTATATAAAGTGAAATTATCCATTCGCTTTTTTGTGCAGTTGTGAGATAATAATATAATAACTTTGAAGCACAAAGGAATTCTACAAAAATTAAAGGTACTAGAAAATCATACTTGCATTGGTTTGCCTGGTTTGAGATTCATTGTTCGGCGTTCCACCACTTTTAATTCTTCTTGTGGCACGTCGAAAACATCAACCAGCGCCTGTAAGAAATTGTCAGATCAATCTGTGAACATAAGCAAATACAAAAAAGAAAATGGTAAAAGCAACAAGAGAACTACAATAAATATACTTCACGGATGACAGCATTTTTGATCGGTGATTTTCCATAGCCTTCGTGTGAGTAAACCTTTCCCTGATGAGGCAAAACCAACATACATCTGAAAGCTTTTTAAAACTGATCCAGAAATAAAACGGTACTGACTGAAATGAAAATATATTCGAATAATCGCACTGCCATAAATTATGGTGCTAGCTAAGCCAACGATGGGCATCACCTCTCAGAGGAAAGTGGAACCTTTTATTTCATCAATTCATCTGCTGATTTAATACAGTTAAAACAACCGTGGTGAGTAACCGTCTAGCTAGTAATATAGAATAATATTTAAGAAATTTGAAGTATTGGAGCTCATTTGATATTTCAATATAACAATGAAAGTAATCTCGATCACTACAATCGAAAGATACATAATAGTGCGACCATCTTTTAATAAAAACCTTAGTTGAACAAAATCAAACAAGAGCACTAACTATACTAACTTGAATTTTTTCGGAGATTTGCCATCGGTATCGGTTGTTGGAAGTTCACTAAAGGTGAATTGTGGCGTAAATTTCTCAGCGCTGACACGCTCCTTATCCTGCAACTTTTATCAATTAGCATTAAAATGAAAAAATAAGAACATGAGAGATGGGATCTAAAATCAAGTTACATACCCTACAAAGACGAAGGAAGAAGTCATGGAGAGAGTTGCAGGTGGCATATCCTTTTCTTCGGCTTTCCTGGAAAATTAATAACACAACTTAATAACTGTTCAAATCTAAATGACTATGCCTGACCAGAAATTTACAGGAAAGATAAGCAATTTTATAAAGATTGTATTAATAATATTTAAGATCCGAAAAAAATCAGCGGAAATTAATGCAATACATGAAGTAACAATTTCATAGTTCTCAAATTTCATAGCAACAAAGTTTCAAATCTAAAACTAGTTCTAAGTGAGGTTTGAAAAAACGAAAAAACAGCTTCTATCTTGAAGTGTGCATAAATATTTCATCAAAAAATTGCTTTTCATAAATTCCATGGAAATCTTCTTTATAAATCTGAATGCAAAAAAAAGCATAATATGCTAATCCGCCATTTCTTGCACATAATAATCAAGAGATTCCTCAGCATTTCGGATATGAATAACTACATGAATAGCCAAAAGCCACTGCTCCCACTATTTGAGGAAATGATTATTCCTACTAACATTTTCGGTATGTATATGTCAGTCAAGTGATACATCTAGTCCACGCTATATATATTGTAATTCCACGTTAACTTACAACTCAATGATTTTTTTTCCTTAAATCATTTTCATATAAATACTTGATCTATATTCATCGGTCAGTTGTGCAAACAATTTGTTTTTTCATTAATATATCTCGCTATAGCGCCAACAGGCCAGTGATATATACTGGATGAATTTTCGGGAATTCATCCCGAGAAAATCCTCGAAAATTTTTCATGATTGTCAGAAATTCCAAATTTCTAGCACTCCGCAAATTTTGTCCATGTGACATACTATCAATTCTTATCTGTATTCGTGTTGTCCTCAAAGGTTTTAACTTATCCTCTTAATAATATTAAGCTTATAAAATCGTTCTAAGAAAAGCGGCCAAGCAATTCCGTGTATAATAAAAGATTTCACACAACTATAGTTCGTATGTTTTCTTTGATTCTAAACATCTCAAAACCCCATCAAAAATACAAATGAGCAAAGAAATTCGAAATGACAAATTCCGCCATAGCTATCAAGCACGATAAAAGATAAGATGAGCAGCAAGATAATTCATTATCTTCACATTCCCAGCCCTTTTTGTTGTGCATACTAATTATGAGAATAGCTTCATTCATCGCCGCAAAAAAGACATTCCCAGAATTAACAGCTCCAGTTATGCAAAAGCGTATAAAGAGTCACACATATAAGTCTAAAATCTTCACATCAATCAAATTTTAGAAAGAAAAAGCCTTGTCAAAATTTGCTTGGACTTTTGTTTCTTACTGCTAAATTCATATCGCCATTTGTTCAATTACAAAGCAAATAGCAACTGCAATTCTAGTTAAGATCGCAATCACGTAACATTTCAATTAGGAAAATAAAAAAGTGGAATTGCACTATAAAACAAATGGAACGATAAGCCATGCGAACCCAGTTGTAAAACTTCATTCTGCATATGATCGCAACTAATTCAGGATTTTCAGTTATGACTCTCATGTTACACTCATAAAGAAATGAAAATTAGATGCTTTATAAAAATTGCTAATTCTGGGTGCTCAGAACTATGTGAAAATGATAACATCTGGTCACCGTGAATTAGTGTTTTTTTTTCTCGGGGCTGCACAGCAACAACATTCTCAAATTTATAGTTCGAAACAAATAAAAAACGGAAGAAAACAATGCAAGCCGATAATTACTCGTTACTTGTAAAGCTTAGTTTATAATTTACCTCAGATCCATTTGCTTGTGGTGCGCAGAAACCATAATTCGCAAGTTTCCTTGCTTCCGATACCGAAACCGAAATGTCCAGCAGTATATCAGGTCGCAATTCCTTCAAAGCTAATTCACAAGCAAGCTGTAAACAATAAAAACACGTTAGCCACGAGAAAAAACTTTGCAGAGATAAACAAGGAAATAAACTTGTAACAATAACTTATGTTATAATAAAATAAATCTAAGGCTGCAGAGAATTGAAATTTGATATAAAAAAAAAAAAAAAAATGAAAGAAGCTGAAAGCACCTGTTTTGCAGCTTTTTTATTCGAGCCTTCCGCACAGAACTTTTTAGCTTGCAACGTGAAAGAGCATTCGAAACGTGGTAACTTGTTAACCACCAACTAAATTACTTACAAATGCAATATTATTGATTTATGATATCACAGTGAAGTCGAAAGTATTAGTGTGTCTTCAAAATTTTCAATTACCTGAAGCCTAACCATGGAAAACTTGGAAGTTATTCCAACCTTGTACCAGTACAATCAAAAACTTTCAACCACTGTACTCTGCATTAGTATTAGTACTTTTCCTGCTTGCATTAGTATTCTTCCTCCCTTTCACATATACTATATCGGCCAACTTGTATCAAAGGAATCTTTTAGTGGAAATTCCGAAAGCAGTGCAAAGACGGTGAAAAATCCTCATGGACACTTCGATCTCACAAAGAAATTCATGATGCTAATCATATATTTAGTTTAACCTATCTAAAGATTTGCACAAACCAAGAATTATGGAGGATTGATGCATGAACAATTCAAATAAACACATACGGTTTTATAAGAACATTGATCCTTGAACTCAGGATATAATTCATTGAGAATCATTGCGGCTGTCTTACCGGTCGTGGAATAAGTTCTAGGTTTTTATTTGGTGGCGTATACGTCGCATCCATTCCGTAACAGAAGCGACTCTGCAACTCTGATGATATATATATATATATATATATATATATATATATATATATATATATATATAT
>NW_018108247.1:252419-264073 GCF_000183805.2 Loa loa
TATATATATATATATATATATATATATATATATATATATATATATATATATATATATATATATATATATATATATATATATATATATATATATATATATATATATATATACATATGCATATCCTGATCAGATAATAAACAATTAAAGCTTCCTATTTCTTTTTAATAGGAGGATGTTAACCTATAATTGAAAGCATTACTATTTACCTTCCTTGGAAAAGTACCACCAATACGTCCACGCTTTCCACCAGATGAAACGGCTGACTGCTGCATTTGTTGTTTTGCAAGGAAACCGGTACAACCATAATAACCCGTACCATTAGGACCAGAATACTGTTGCTGCTGTTGTTGCCGAGAATAATGATCATGGTAATCTTGATATCCAATACCACCACCACCGCTTATTTTACTCGTCTTATTCTTAGTAACACTATTCAAAGATATTGTCGGATAATAAAACCGTTGCTGCTGTTGTTGTTGTTGTGATGCTATTGTTGAAGTTACATCCGATGAAGCACTACCGACTCTCATCCAACTTGAGCAACCACCACTACCGTAATAATTATGACTATCCATTTCTTTTTCTGCCACAAATTTAATAAGAAATTGTAGCACTAATCTAAAAAAGTCCTTTTATTAATTTGTATATTATAAAAAAAAAGTGCCGAAAAGAAACTACGCATCATCCATCATAAAACATATAACATTTTCTTAAGGAAATATGAAAACACCAGAGACCACTTGGATTAATAAGTCATCCAACACAACAGTGAATCTTCCATTTGGAATCAGCTCACTATATTAACTGTCAAAGTCATTTTTATACAATTTATAATCACTGAATTGTCTGACTTTGTTCATCTAATATACATTTGATGCTAAACGTTTTCTGTAATATTCTTTTTTAATAAGTAGTCAGTTCCAAACGAATACAATAAATAATCGATTGTACAACTTTTTTATTACTTCCCACTCATTATGAGATTACTGGAATTACTTATCTAAAATAACCATATGATTAAGAACTTTGAAATATAATCTGCAGTTTGGGCCATCCGGAAATTCATTATTGGTGAAAAAATCGAGGCATAATTTCGTGACGGAATTTTCCGACATACTTGTCCCTTTTCCTCCGCTCCAGCAAACTACTCCAGTACTTCTCAACTCCTTCCAGTACCCCTCAGTCTTCCTAACTTTCCAGGAGCTTTCCTGAGATGATTACCTGAGCCTCAGAAAACACTCACTACCAACCGGAACTCCATTCTGGAATTCATTATCGATTGGGAACTTCACAGCATAGAAAGGTCACTATGCAAACCAATGATCTCTTCCGGTTTGCAGTTACTATTCGTTCCGGAGGGATTCATAGGAAGCATTCTCTTTAATTTAATTATAAAAGCGGGAATCTGCACTAATTGCGTGAATCATTTCTCAACTATGTGAGTCAGTTACCAAATTTGATTTTAAAATTTCAAAGGATGAACATCTTAGCCATGTCTGTCAAACCCACTACGCTGAAACTATTCATCAATTTTTTCTCACTGAAAATTTAATTCCAAATTTACGGTTGAAAAAACGTGGCCTCAGCCCTTCTCTACAAGAATTGCTTGTTTTTTTCCCACAATTTCTCCCTTAATTATTTCATTCCTGTACTTCTACGAAGTAACTCTGAGACTAGGTAAAGAAATGCCAATAGAAAGACAGAGTTTATCAGTACATATGTATATACAAACACACAAACATTCACTCATACATAATATGAATGTTGACAGGTGGAGTTATCGTTCAAATCGGGCTGTTTTGCAGCAGGACATCTCAGGGACATTCCTGAGGTGTTTTGTCAACATGAATTTATGTTTCACTTTCTTTCCCTTTTATTATCCAAGTTTTTAGATATCCAAGTAATCAAGTATTCGAGCAATGAGACATCCAACCGCACAAATAATTGTAGTGCATTCAAGTATTTGAGTAATCGAATATTCAAGTATTCAAATGTTGAAGTAATTGAGAATTGTAATGACCAAATATTTAAGTGATCAAGTAGTTAAGTATCTAAATGATAGAATATTTGTGTATGCAGGTAATCAAGAATTCTAATAATTAAGCATTTGAGTAATGAATTGTATTCTAAATAAGCAGGTCACAGTGACAAAGCAGTTTTGGTATTTTGCTTTTTGTTTTTTTTTTCCATTTATATTATTCGTCATATAAATGAACTAAAAATTAATGCTTGTTCTGTCTAACTAAAGTTCGCATGCAAATACATTTTCCATCTGGATGCAAGTAGAAAAACATCGCAACTTGAGCAGGTTTGTGCTAGATTCAATATAAATCACTGCCTAAGTAATGTTACAACCAGACACCGATAATTTTAAATGAGCTTACCTGAAACCTCCTCTGATTTGAAATCAAAAATTTTTTAAATGGCGAGGAAACGATTTTTTAAACAAATGAATTCAAAAAATAAAATTTTTAGTTTTTGAACGTGACAATGAAAAGAAAACAAATTTAGATGAAAATTTTGTAGAAAGTGAAAATAATTGGTACACATCTAAAAATTTTGACTAATAATAGAATAATAGAATGTCTGTGACAGTGCAAGATGGGCACAAATAAATGAGAAACTGTAAATGCGAGTGAATAATGCTATGTTGAAGTTATAAAGACAATTATGAGCCAGAATGAGACAGTCTAAGCTGTCATCCTAGTTTGCTACGTTGAAATTATAAGGACAATTATGAGCCAGAATGGAACAGTCTAAGCTGTCACCCTAGTTTCCTGTTTGACGTGTTAAATTAAGAAGAGACAACTGATGGACTTTCAAGAATCTAATTTACCGCCGAGATCTCACCCACCTTCCAACCTTCTCAAATGCTCTCGACATCTCTTGCAGATGATCGCAATCTTCATCTCACAGATGATGAATTTATCTTCTCTGTGCAACAGTCTCATCCCAAAGGGAATATTTTGTCTCGCTGTTATGGTTGTTCCGGGTCATCTAGAGGGAAGTACTTTCCGTAGTTAGGTCATTTCAGTATGTCCCGTTCCGGCACGGGTTTAATGACTGGAAAGTTATAAGAAATTATTTATGCCGAAAAATTAAACCGTCGTAATTATCGGAAAGACTAAAGACTTACAGAAATAAAACTCAGATTTTGACATTTCTTTTGGCGCAATTAGATTATTATTCGATAAATAAATTTTTATTACTAATGCTTTCTATTGCAGTGTAATTTATTTCGTTCCAGGTTATTATTATGTTTCGCAGAACGAGTGATATTTTCCGAAAAACCGTGCAGGTCCATTTCTATCTCTTTTGTACTGCCTTCGGCAGTATTCATTCGTTTTGATTCCTTAAATGTTCCGATTCCTCAATTTTGTAAAGCATTATCATTTAATTTAGGTAGACTAGAAGCTTGTTTAAGTTACAATAATTTGTGCCATATATTTTGTTACACCAGTATTTATAATTTTTCTGAATTGAATAATGGTCGATGGAAGGTTAGGTGAGCTTTAAAGTATGTAAAACATTATCATAACAATTTCGGAATAAAGAACTGTGCAACTTCTCGGTTTTTTTTTTCAGAATTTCAGTTCTCGAAAACATGCTTACTTTGGAGGAACAGTGTTTACTGCTGCAGCTGTCGCTCTTAGTGACGATGAACTTAAGAAACAACCTACATGGTGTGTTGTAATTTTTTTTTTCAAGAACTGTGTTTGGTAGCTGATTTCTATACAATAGATGGCTGTAACTCAATGCAATGCGAAATATTTTAATACACAAATTTTTAACTTTTTCTGTATCGTGTTATCTGATGATAATTCTGTCACGTTTTTTGGCAGAATGCTTCGAAATCCCCTTCTGTCATACTAGCGGTTTTGTTTCATCTTATATTGAAATTTACTTGTATTGTAGAATTAGAGATAACATATTAGCAGTGTCACATATCGGGTAAATGGTTCTTGTTATTTAAGATGTAAATTAGGTACACTTATATGAGTTACTTTTCTCTGTTAATGAGTCTATATATCAATTGTCATGCTTATCGCAACTGTCATTACCCAAAAGTATGTTAATAGTTAACATATTCGGGCATTTTCCTGCCAATGCGAGGTGATGCAATATACTGAATGTCGCAACAGTTCTTTTTGTTCGTTATATCAGTACTATTATATGCAGGTATCAAACAGCTGTACGTAAGCTGTCATTTGCAATAAAATATACGAATCGGAAAGGCTATTTGGATGATGTGATACTGCTAGAAAATCTTCGTGAAAAACTTTTGCCGTAAGCTTTGTTTTCTTATTGCTATTCGTTTTATTATGTCGGCACGTTTTAGTTGGACCTTCAATTTATCAAGTTTTTGAAAGAGTAAATAATAAACATAATTGGTAATGGAATCAGTTTTCATATATTTTGAAACTCAGATCACTAATCCTTTCTCTACAGTGGTGGGATATGACAGTTCTGAAGAAGCTGCATTATATCCATATTTATTTCTACTAGAATAGATACTTCGTCTCTGAAATTTCTTTTGACATCATCCCATATCCTATAGCCTTAACTTGTTACTCAGTCTGGACTTGGATTGCTAGAAAAGCTTCATATTTATTTCGCGTATTTATTTACATATGATACGTAGTTATTTTTTCATTTCAGATATTCGGACTCAGTGAATACCGACATCCTGTGGCGATATGCCCGAGTATTACTCGAAATTGCTTTATGGACTTCAAGTGCCGACAAGAATCGGATGGCGACATTCCTCGAGGTTTCTTCCTGCTGAAGTCGCTTTTCTTTCCGGTTTTTGTTTCTAAACGATTTTCTGAGCAGTATTCGAAATGCCAAGCCAGTCAAAATCCAGCCGATACAGTAATTTTTAGGCAGAGAAAGTGGGTAAAAAGGCGCTTGACAATGAAAGCTCACAGAATCCAAATGCTAATGCACACAAATGGTAAACTGAAATTATGCAACAAATTTGAGGATATATGTTATTGAGAAGGGCTTATCCCTTTCGTTTAGCTTCCTTAGCCTACTCGATTGGATTAAGTGATGTTTTCATTAGGATGTACGCATATAATTATGACTATCTTATTTTAGTAAACCGATCTTTTTCTTGTAGCTTTACTATCATTTTATCCTTTTTGAAGACGACCAGAATAAAGAATAAAAGATGATAAAGGATGGTAAGCTTTCCGTCATTTTCAGGTACGGAATAACTCTGGTAAAATTAATGGATTTTCGTTCGGATAAAAAAATTGATGAAGCACGAAAACATCTTGAGAAAGCGGTTGAATTAGACCCAAAGGATGTAAGATCATGGCAGTATCTTGGTTTGTTTTCCTTTCATTTCATATTTGATGAGTGTAGCATAGATCTTTTCGCTGTTTCACCTCCGAATGATTGGGTATCATTAAATTTCTTAAAGAAACATATCATGCTAGTCGATCAAATTTTAGTGGTTGAAAGTGAATGATAACGTACCTAGCAAGTCACTTGATAAAAAAAAAGTAGATTAGTGGCAATTGTGCCCTAGAAAAGCAGTTAATGGATCATTTGGTAAAGAATTCAGAATGAAATTAACTGTATTTATTTTTAATGCTCATATTAAACAATTTGTGTGATGTCTTCGAATTTCATTTGTTAGGACCAGTATTATTGGCGGCCCCATAAAATATATTGCATAAATGCCACAAATATCTTATACAAGCTCCATAAAACCCAACAGTGCATTTCATCGTAGTTGGAAGCTTGTTTTGACGTTTAATCGAACAGAGAATAGACGTTAACGGAAATAATATGTACGCTCTTGAGAAATTGATGAAGTTAATGGAAAATAAATATGAAAATACCTTGAGAGAGCGGTTAAATTAGACCCAAAGGATGTAATGACAAGGATTTGAAAGAAGCTTGAGTCAAGCATAATGGGTAAGTGGACGGTGTATGATTTAATGTTCATTGTGTATTTAATGAGTCAAATGATTGAGAACGTTCCCAACGTTAGGTCTCTTTCTACGTTAGATCTTATGTGTTAAATTTTTTTCACATGTTTTGTTTTCTCTTACTTTTAGTTCTCATCCGTGATGCAAATGTCATTAAATTTTTTGTATTTCTCGAGACTGATTCTTGGGATAAGTTAGAGCACAAATGCCATTAAATTTTTTGCATTTCTCAAAATTAATGAGATAAGTTAGCTTTAAGGAAGATTTCAGGAAGGAAATTTGTGCATTTTGGAATTTTGGAATTTAAGGAAGGAAATTTGTGCAACGCAAACTTTTATTTGAACTTGGCAAAACATTACCCTTCAAAAGTAATTTTGAAATATAACCAGTCTTCTAATAGTACTTATGCAATCTAAAATCCATATCGCATACTAGACTGGTTATTTGTGATGTGTACTTCACTGGGGGATGAGTTTGATAACTTAATTATCACTGACTATTTTAAATAACTTTCGATGTATCGAAAAACATAATTTTGCCTTCCTTCTTATTTTTTGTTGAAGTATACTGTTGTTATGATCGGATTTTTGATGTATTCTGTTTTGCAGTTACGAATTATTCAGAAGGAAAAGTGATAGATTGAATTAATCCTTAATTTTGTTGCACCACTTTGTACATATTTTTATTGTTTAACTAGTACCATGCGGTTTTGATCAGTTGGCGACGATGGCGCATGTTTTGTGATTGATTAGTAACGCTTTTCTCGTTACAAGAGAAGATTATAGGGCAAATTACTATCTGGAGTATTTGACGGTTCCATGCATAACATTTCCAGGGCGAATATACGTGCTTCTTTAAAAATTCACAAAATCTGAATATTATTTCGATTTTTCTTAACTACATTAGTTATCTCCAGCTGTCTTCTATTTTATCGCTTAGTGGTGTACAGGACGAGTACAATTAGTGAATATATAAAATCAAAACTTGCAAAAAAGGGATGGGATACCTGATTGGTTTTATGTGAAAATTTTGATAACTGTTTACTAATATTAAACAATAACTCATTGCAAGGAATGATTGGAAAATGTACTAAATAAGATTAGAATATATTTGCTGACATAATAGTTGGAGTGTTTAAGTAACCAGCAAACTGTAAGGCAAAACCTATCAAATAGTCATTAATTTACATGGTTTTCAAGTGTTTCAAATTTCCCAATAATTTATAGAACCATATAACTCATGCAAATTCGGAGCATGTTAGGAATATCTTGAATGCATCACTTACAATATTTGCAAATTCGGAAGCATTTCAGGTATAGTGCAATATATGCAGAAGGATTACAAGCGTGCATTGGAAAGCCATCAGAAAGCCGAATCACTGGAGGCATGTATATTTTCCTAAAAATTTAACGAATTATTCTTATTTACTTAAAATTTTCTCATTTTCATTCGTATAAAGTTACCACCGGGACGACCATTATTATGTTGTAGACTTCACATATCACCGAAGTTGGGAATCTTGCTGGCCATTTTCGGTTAAATTTTTAAGGAGGAGAAGAGACGAGATTCTTTGCTATCATCTTTCTTGGTTCCAAAAAACGACGTTCAAATACCCTGAAATGTAAATTGAAATATGACACAAAACATTTATTTTTGTGATTTTATGTGAGGCTAAAATGTCTTCTTTATTCTTCATTTTTTAATCTATTCACAAAACATACTGCAGTACAAAGTACTTGCACTGGTGAGCGAAATGTTACTAATTAAATTTCAGACGTAAGCGTTATTTTTAGCCTGGTTTCTCAAACGAAAACACATTATGGCTTGGAAAGGCAGAACTTGCATTAGGACGGAAAAAGGATGCATGCGAAAGTTTCAAGAAAGCAAAAATCCTGACTCCGCGCTATAGGAATGAATATAAGGTTTTCTTTAATATCATTGAAATATTCGCGGAGTGGAAAAAGTATTAATTTAGCACTGGCTTGATTTAAAAGTGAGCGAGGTGACAATGAAGATAAAGCTCCTTTAGACAAATTTTATAAGATCATATAGTGTATGAAAACATGAAATTAAACATAGACCATGCAATTCTTTAAAATAACTGACGCCACAAACATTTATTGGGAACAAGTTGTGTGTTTGAATGGGCAAAATAAATTAGGGAGGGTCATGAGGAATTCTTTCAGAACCCTTGAGATTTGTAATGACATTAATAAACATTCTCTTTTTTTCATCCTCTTTCTTCTCGATGATTTTCTTAGCACTGTTGGCTGCTTAACTTATTATCGTATTTTTAGGCTGGAGTGCAAGCCCGCGAATTTTTGTTGAAAAAATGCGGGGTGCGTATGGAGGATATCCCAGATTCAGCTTGTCCATACTGATTTTCATTTTTATACATTCATTTGTTTTTTATAGTTTTATTAGAATATGCGAAGAGTTTCAAATAAATAATTTTCGCTTTCCTTTATGAGTAGCAATTATCAGTACAAATTAAGCGAATAAACGAGACTGCTTGGTGTGTTCTCCGGTTCTGAATGTCTGTGTAAGCAGTATAAAATTTCATTCCTTATTCTCGCTATTACTTCTTTTTATTTGTGGCAGTTTTCAACCAGGAAATTCAGACCTCTTTTTTTGAGTTCAGATTTGAATGATTTGAATTCCCAACATTACATGCAATGTAATAGCTTTACGACTTATGCTTCTTAGACTTCGGCTTTTTTTAGCAATTACGGAATACCTTCATCTTTGGTAACTAAATAAAAACTTATTTCTGTAGATATTGTGGTCGAAATTTCATTCATTAAATTATTATCAGTTGTAGCTAATGTTTAATGTTGAACTCTTTAGATTCATAATTTTATATTTAGATGGTAACAAGGTTATGGAAATACCCATTAATCAAGACATGTATTGCTGGTACTGTAGGATACTTAACCGTTGGTTTGGTGGATTCAGTTGATTCTAGCCCTATTCTAGATGACGATGAGAAGTGGTATTTTTCTTTCTTAGTTCTTGTAATGTTTTCTATTGGTATAATAATGATAATAATAGCTCTTTATCTTCTTTAAAAATTTTTCCATCTTAGGAGGAAATATCGGTCAGACTTCTATGAATATTATTTCAAATTTGCGGACATTGTCGGTAAATGTCACTACATAGAAGAACAATACCGAACGAACACTCCCAGTGGATCCTATCTAAGGTAAGAAGTTAGTAGTCATAATTTATTTTGAACTGTTCTCCTATGGCTTCAATCGTTATGGATAAAAACAAAAAACTCCATTTCAGTATACTACAAAGAATGCCATATTGGAACTTACCGTAACTTATTTATCAAAAGATGGCCTCATCGTTGCTGAGCTTTGTTTGACGGATTGAAATTATTAAGCAAATAGATGAAGGCTATTTTCTCTTGAATTTTGATGACATTTGTATTAAATTTGTTTTTTCTCATTCATTTTCAGATGTGCGATTGATTCTTTAGAAAAGGCTCATCAAATTATCAGGTTTGATAGCGATGATAGGTTACGAAGAAAGGTTTTGCGCAAGGTATTTTTTTTTCAGTGGATCCTTAAATTTTTCATAACCTTATTCTGAATTTAAAGTGCCGAAGCAAAATATTCGAAATCTAACAATAATTTTGTGAATTCATATTTCTTCATTGAAATGTTACACTGTCACACTAAAGTAATGCTAACTGCCTTAGTAAGCAAGTAGAGCCATTGACGCTTCATGAAGCATCTAAGTTTGAATAAATTTTGGGATGTCAATAACTGCAAAAGTAACTGTGCTATTTTAATATGTTTTTATGCACTTACAAAATTCTATAATAATTCACATATTTGTGATCAAAAATCTAAATTATTATGAAATAAGGCTCATCGCTACGTAATCAAAGCAGCCACTGTTGAGGAAGATGAGGATTTGCGAGCTGAAACCCATAAATGGTAACAATCTTTGGCTTTTTTTTTTTTGCTGTTATTGAGATACACGGCATATAATGCAACTCACAAAGATAACTTCAGTTTCTACACATCCTTTTAATCTCCTGTCCTTCAGACATTGGTAAAAAAAGCTATCCAGCATTGCAGGTTTCGAATATAGACTATCCGAAATTTCAGGTATGGTCTTATCATGTTGAAAAGATCCAAATACGGAAACAAAGAAAAACGATTACTGAAGGCAATCGATGAACTTGAAAAAGCATTGGTTACTAACAGTATAGATCCGCAAATTTGGTACTATTTAGGTAAAGTTAAAATTATCTAACTTATTTTAACGTTGATTTTTTAATTTTTATTTGAAAATTAGACATACCCTTTTTAAATCGAAAATCTTTTTGCCTTTGGCAGTTCGATTACCCTAATGAACGAACGCTGAATAATTTGTTTCACTTAACTGTATTTACATTACATTATTCTTCGTTGAGCGTTTTATAATATGGAAACATTTGTTTCAGTCAAGATATTAGGGAGTGGGACATAGGCAATTCGTTAAATCTTTCCATTTACAGTAGAAATTTTTAAATTGAATGGTAAAAATTTTCTTCATTAGCGGGAATTTTATTTAGTATACTGAGTTTTCCTCGTTCAATTTTTTACTGCAAAATCTGTGAAGTTCAGATACAATACTTTTTGAACATTGTGTCAGTTGAATAATATCTATGATTAACTTCTGCAATAGATGTTTTGAACTTCATTTTTTAGGTATTGCGAAATATAAACTTGGTGAGTATCAGCAAGCTATAGATTGTCATCTACGTGCAAAAGAATTAGAAGTTAGTTGATTTCTTGTAGTTTTACAAGCATGTTTTCTTTTTGATATTTGTGAACAGGAGTTTCAAACCGTCAAGAAAGAAAAGAAAAACGGATTTCCGAAGGAGTCATGTTTAACATAGACCTCCTTTGGAAATTCGTATTTTCAGTGCTTTTTTTTAAGACCAAGGACTTTGATGCCAACTGATTCTGTTCATGAACTGATTCTGTCGAGAATAGTGAGTATTATATATTTTGGACTTAGATTGTTCCAAATAGCTTAAGTATAAACTGTGAGCTAGATGTTATACTACAGTAAAATAGCCTTTGGAACTCAAATCCTATCATTCTTTTATTATATGAATGAACTATATTATTAAAATGAATGTATAAACAGCATGTAAGTCGGTTGGAGCAAACTTGCAGGATTATTTGGTTTGGTACAAAACTTTTCATGGTTTAAAAAGACAGATTTTTGCAGCGAAATGAATGTCCTCAAAATCAGTATCATCTTGGATTGGCTCAAAAGCAGTTGAATACTCCAAAATCCCGGTTGGATGCATGTAGTGCTTTCGAACAAGTTTTAA
The DNA here is from genome assembly GCF_000183805.2 of Loa loa. Lineage (NCBI taxonomy): Eukaryota > Metazoa > Nematoda > Chromadorea > Rhabditida > Onchocercidae > Loa > Loa loa. The sequence continues at coordinate 263,703 of NW_018108247.1, forward strand.
CAAAGCATTGCGATTCGATCACTGATAGAGTGGTAAATCTTAAAGTTCTCGTTTATTTGTTTTGTTTCTTAAACTATGCAGTTGTTCTTCGTTTAGTTCATGCAAAAATTTTTGTTTAATGCAGTAATTTTATTCCCTAAATCTTGCTTTAATTTGTTCGTAAATTTGTCCAGTGCAGTGTAAGGTTTCTAGGAAGTATGGTAATCTAGTTGCATGTATCAATTAAATCTCTAGAGTACTGTAGTGAGTTACTTAATTCAGTATATATTTTGGCTAATTAGGTACTCTTTAATCGCCTCTATATATATATATATATATATATATATATATATATATATATATATATATATATATATATATATATATATATA
>NW_018108247.1:264345-267328 GCF_000183805.2 Loa loa
TACTATATATATATATATATATATATATATATATATATATATATATATATATATATATATATATATATATATAATTTTGATCCTTTGTAGATTTAAGAAAATATTTTATTATAAAATTCGACTTGACTTGTAGTTATTAATAAAGTAATTCAATTTCCTTCTTTTGCAGTTCCATGCATAATTGATCTGCATGCAACTGTAAAAACAAAATCTTGAGTCAAAAAGTGATCTGTTTGATGCAAGATTTTATTTTGCAAACCATATAATATGAACAAAAATTTCAGATACGGCGTGCAGCAATCAGAGAATTCCGTGAATGTGAAGAATATATATGATGCAGTTTTTCTGATAAGGCTAAAGCGGCAACAAACTCTACTTATTCTCAACCAAATTTTTACCACAAAAGATGAAAGTGGCTGGATAAATATAGAATGAGAGAAAATAAAGGATGAGGAAAATGATCTAATATTGTTTATCCTTACTGTCAAATTTCGATTGTGTTAATTCTTATTTGGGCTGTGCTTCATGTGCATTGTTTGACAACATACATTTTCAACTCCTCGAACTATCGTCACAGACCAAACCAATAATTCCTGGAAATCTATGAGGGATTTAGTAAGGACCAGGCCTATTCCTACAGCTTCTCGAACGCAACAATTAAATAACGATAAAATCTCACGGATTTGAAAAGCTTCAGTTGGAATTTCATCAAAATTTGAGCATTTTTCTTTCTCAATGAGAATGCTAACCTCTTCAATGTCCTATTATATTTTATATTTGCATTTATAATTTCACTTTCAATCTAACTCCCTTTGAAATTTCTGAATTTCCACTAGTTTATTAGTTGATCAGTAGTTGACTGATAGTGTTTTCTACATTAGAGAATGTCGCAAATCTGTAGATCTAACGTAGTTTACATAATCAACAATCAATTTTTCCATTTCATTGGTCATTGGCCTAGACTTATGCTACAATGCTCGGTATCTTTCTATAAATTCAACGATGTGCTAGAGAACCATTGGATGGCAACCACTACTACTGTGCAATAACTGCCCCTTCTCCTAATATATCAGCCAATCTCTCATGCCCGATTTCATCCAGGCACTTCTTTCTTCTCTGTAGTTAGTTTCTTCGTTTGGTATGCAATTCAGTTCTAGAGGTTTTGCTGCGATTGGCTTGTTGAGTAGATAAATTATTCAATTAATTTCTATTCTAATAAAATTAGATAATTGAGGAATGCATAGGAACTGGGAAGTTTGTCTGAAAGAAAAAAATAAAGCCATACTTATGACTACTTATATTATGAAAATATTAACAATTTTACGATTTTATGACGGCAAATACTTTCAATAAATTTCTGAATGTGGAAATGTAGTCGGGAAATAGGCTCATTTTGCCCGGTTTATGTTAGTAATTTCATCGCTAGGATTAGTTCATTATGAAACTATAGCCATGGACTTCCTATTCCTGCTTACAGTATTCAGTATGAATTTCATTTCAGTACAGGAGAATGCTTAGTAATATTGCATTTATGAGTTAGATAGTAAGCTTAAAGGTTTTAGGTTAAATTATTTTCAAAGAAACAGGGAGTGGAAGGATCTAAAATGAAAGGTATAGTTTCATCCTCATTGGTTTCTTAAGTGCAAATTTGGAAGGATGAAGGGATTAATTAATATTCACATAGAAAACAGAGCAACGATATTTTATCTTTTCTTTTTTTTTTTTTTTGTAGATTAAAATATAAATTTCTCTTCGCTCATTTTCTTCGCTGAAAATTTAAATTGAAGTTTTCCTTTGTTTTGTAAATGCGTCTGTTATTCCGTTCCTTTTTATGAGATTACATATTATTTTACATAATTTCGGCTTACTTGCCGATTAAAGTATAATAAAGGAATGGAAAAGAAATCGTCATACACAAATAATGAACAACGTTACATAGCAGTGATGCAAAATATAAACGTACTAAATTTGTATGTTAAAATGGAGTGAGATTAATTGACACAACTAATTATGGTAGTAGCTGGACATTTTATCTACCTTCAACAGTAAAGGTTAATCGGAGTTGTCTAATTTTAGGTTTACACACTACTGGTATTGATTCATTGTAAGGTTTAACTAATTTTTACAGTAATTAGTCGAAATATACGATCTAATTGTTGTAACGTTTAGATTAGGTTAGCATGTCTCAATGAACTTCTGATAACTTCATTTTTATCATTTGTTATCTATACCCGTTTTGGCTACTGGATCTTTTTTCTTTTAATAGGACTAAGAACGGATAATCTTTTCTTACTTTACCATGATTTTTTTTTTGACGATCTGGAAGCTTGTGTGATTATTTTGTTTCTTTTTGGTTTTACTAGTGAGGTTGTTTTGTTTTGAACTGATAAGGATCCTTTTTATTTAGCCAAACTAGTATGACATTTACCTCTATTTGAATTGAGCATTTCTATTTCATGTTATCATATCTGTGTTGTTGAATTGGGTGTTGATACTCGTACTTATTTTTAGTGATTATTACTCTTCCTAGAGCTGTTAAGGTTTTTAATTGATTGAATATCTTTTTTTGGTTCTGATTAACTTTTATGATGCAAAATTTATAATTTTGTTTTTCTTTTTTACTGTTGGATTATTCTGGGTGTTGCTAGCTTGGATATAATTTTGCATGATACTTAATATTATAACTCATTTTCATATTACTTCAAGTTTTGATGCTGTTTACGGTATTTTTTGTGAATCAATTTGTGATTAATTAAATATTTAGTTTACGGTATAATACTAGTTGCTACTTTTATTGATACTAAAATGAATTCTTTCCCTATACATTTTATTGGTACAAGGTATACCTTTTAAAGCTCTAGATTATCTTGATTATTATTCATTGTCTCAAATTGTTTCTTCATTGGGTTCTGTCATTACTTTTATTGGTTTTATGTTACTTAAATATTTGTGTTTAATTCTTTTTTTTTCTCGTTTTTTGGGT
>NW_018108248.1:0-14695 GCF_000183805.2 Loa loa
GTATTAAGAAATCGATTGACATATCAAAGTGAAACATGAAGATCATCTTGAAACATTTTCGTAAGCTGTCCATTTTGTCGCAAAGCTTAATTAGCTTTTATTTTATGAAAATGAATTGAATGTTTGTACACAATGATTCGAGGAGTAAAAAGATTCTTAGGTTTTGGAAGAACTTTCAGAAAAGACCTTTTAAATGGAAAAAGTCGGTATTTAGCTCGTCTAATGATTGTACTGCTTCACTATACTTTATAAAAATAACCATTTCAGGGAAAAATTTTTAAAGTCAGAAGATTAATGAATGAATGGAAGAATGAATAATAGATTGGTCGATTTCAAGTGATTTAGTCGAATTTTGTAAGATTGCAAGCCATCCATTCTGGACTTACTTCTCTAATACAATATTATCCAGACCTTAGGAAAAAGTACAAGTTGGATATTTGAGTTATGCCCTTTGAGTCTTTCAAGATTAGAGAAAATGAGTCTTAAATATAACAGTTTCAGGTCAGTTTAAAATATGTGAAATGCAATATAGCGATGAATTTATTCCTACACTCGTTTATTCTGGTCATTGTCCACCTCATCCAATCGCTTTTTTCTTTACTTTTCCTTCACTCTGCAGACAGAATGGAGCAGAAATGACGGTAAAGTGAGGATAAATAGTACGGTGAATTGCAGAATAAATGAAATGGAGATTGCTTACTGATATTTCCAATTCTCGAGAATCAATTCTCGAGATATACTATTGATGCAGTATCAGCTAACATGATAGATATTAGCATTTACATAAGATGGAATGTGGAAAGACATGAAATGTGGATATCCCACTTATTTATGACAAGCATCCATCCGTAAATTGAAGAAAAAGTATTGGAAACACTTCGATTTACCGTCTTCAGTTTTCGATAAAAACAAAAATTCTTATAAATGTTTTCACAGAAGGCGAATTCGATTTCCCGCTTTTTTTCAAACTTAACTTAAAGTGAGGTTTAGAATCGGTGACATATGCTATCTGTACGAATTTGTATACTCATTATCTTCCAATTAGCTTTCTAAATTTTTTTTAATGAATTTTCTCAAAAATTTGAAACCAGATAATGTTTTGAAGTTTTTAAAAATTTTTGAATTTGTTAGATCACGAAAATGAGAGCTAGTAGGAAAAGAGAAAAAGTGATTGCAATTATTTTCTTGCGATCTCAAATGTGGTTTTTGGAATTATATGAGAAACTGATGATAGTAATTACGTAATTGATCCTACTTGCGAGGTGATGTATTGATGAGGGTAGCCATCTAAGCCAGTTCACAAGTACATAATTCATTTCAGGTGGAACATTTCAGAATCAAAACGACTCAAAAATTCTATCGAGCAGATTTCGTTTTTGAAATTTTCTTTACTTGAAATGAACGTATGATAAAGGGAATTTAAAATGATGGTAGATCCAGAGGTATCGCTTCAAGTTAAACGGAGCATGTTTGCAGGAAGAAAGACTTGCTAAAGCATATAATTATATAAATCATACAATTTTCGATTTTCTTTTTTCAAATTCACAAATAATTTTCTTAAATTTGTTTCAATACATTAACTGTTATATTATCTACGATACTACATAACTACGAATGACCATGTAATATCTAAACAAGATACATCATGGTATCGATTTATCAGCAAGATTTTGATTGATTGTATTTCTATATCATTCTTTTGTTTCCTCATTTCAACTGATAACTCACTGTTCATTGCACTGCATTTAATCAACAAGTCATTTTGCTGCAGCTGAATTGCTTGCAATGAATATAACAATAATGAGAGTTTAAAATAAAGCTAATATTTTGAATTTCGAAAATCAAACAATTTAAAAACAACTTCTTGTATTAACGCAATCTTTTGTCAAAAAAAGATGACCAGAAGATCAAACTTAGCAGAATTTGACAAATTCCAAAAATTTATGAATCTAAAATTTCTTTGACCAACAATCGTTAACGAACTAATGGGTATCTCAAGTAGTCCAAATAAATTAAAAGAACAGTTAAACTTGCCAAATTATTATCATATGGAAATATGTAAATTTATTTGCACAAACTAACTGTATTACTGTTTCCTCAAATTGGCGAAGACTTTCCTTTTTTTTTATTGATTTATTTGTTTCATTTGATAAATTTTGTTTACGGCAAGTTTAAATGATATATTAAATTTGTATAAAATGTTTAATCAATCATTATTTAATAGAGGAAGCATACTGTATGGTTATTTTTTGGGTTATTTCAAATTTTTGTATGATGTCTACAATTATGGCTTCAAAGCACTTGCCATTACTGATCGTTATCATATCATCGTGTAATAGTCTTATCGATATACGTCATCGTTTTGAGCTTCCTCATATACCGATTCATTTAAAGGAACAAATTCTGAATGAATGTAAATCAAAACTTGTCAAGTTTTTCCGGACACATAAACAAGAGGCTAGAATTTTGCTTTAATAATAATTAAAGTTAACAATAATACTTGTGCAATATATAAATTATTGTAGAAGTGAAAAATTTTTTTTAAACTGAAATTAACTGATTGTTACCTTTCTACCGGATTACTTCTTCTTATCAGTTGAATTTAATCAATATATTTTATGATATTGATAAAAGATGTGTAAGATAACAGTTATCTATCATTTATTGTAACTTTAACGGGTAGCATACGTACGTCAATTGCGTCTTATATTTCAAACATTGGGATATGATTATCACTACTACTTATTAATAGTAATTCGACAAAAATGATTTATAATTTACATGACTTATACTAGTTGAGATAATTGATAATGATATAATTTATACAGACAATACCGGAAACAACAACAAAAATCGGAATAATAACAACAGCAACAAATGCAACGGTAGAAAATGTAGCAGCAACGATACGAGGTGTAGAAGAAACTTCACCATCAGATGATGGTCAGCAATGTCCAATGGCAGTAAATAATTGTATCTTAACAAAAACAAGTCCATTTATGGAACATTGTGAAGTGAAATGTTTAACAATTGCCGGGAAATTATCAAATGATTTACATTGTTGGAATGATGATTGCTTTGTTCGTGCGACACGTATTTGTGAGGAAAAATTCTGGCGTACGGTAAGAGCAAGAAATCGAAAAAAGAAAAAGAAACGGATGCGCTGTATACCGGAAATTAAGCATTGTTATAAATTAGCATGTTTAAAATGTCTTGGACGCGAATGTAATTTAATTTGTTATGGTGGTGGTATACAATATACCCATCTTACAAAACCACGCTGGAAAGGTTACGAAGAATATAAGAAATTTTTCCCAGAAGTAGAAGATATTCTTCATAATTTCGTTCTTGCCCCCGAGAAGACTGTCGTTATTGAGGATTATATTGAATAAAACTAACAACAATTCAATATGAATTGATAATTCGATTATTGAATAATTACTTTTAAATTATTCCAATTTGACTCATCTAATTTCATTGTATTGTCGAAATGTTACTGTCAATTTAACTGTGTAAATATTACTGTCAATTTAACTATCAGATAAGTGCTACTGCCAATAATTAATATTATTGATTTAATGCTACAATAAAATATGGACAATTTATACGGTATCAACAAAGCGATGACATTTTAAGATGCAGTATGCCGGAATCACATTGGTAGTTTCGGTCGAATTACAACAATAAATAATCGTTTTGATTGACCAGTATTTTTCGACTTCAAAACTTCAAAAAAAGTCATCCGGGATTTAGTAAATTCAAATGACAAGGAAAAAAAAGCGAAGTTTAAGAAAGAAACGAACATCGACATATAAGCATTATACATACATATATATATGCTTATGCAAGTTTTTTCCACCTACGTAAACACTAACATAAATAATAATTTTCAAAAAAGATATTATACAAAAGAAACATTTCAAAATTTTTATGGAAACAATGAAATTCTTTTTTTTTGTGACAAAGAATACAATTATGTGAAAAGGTAAGTAAAACAATTTTATACGAAATAAAAGAGCACAAATACATATAAATAATGTCTTTTATTTGTTGAAAGAAATAAATTACCCAATTAATGCATTTAATACAAGAATGTATAAATGAAAAATAAAATTAATTTAAATAAAATCATTCGTACATTCATCCATTCATTGCAACCATTGCTGTAAAAGTTAAATTTAACTATTCTGAAAAATGAAAAGGAGAAAATAAATTCGAAAAAAAACTAATAATAGTTACATTTCAACATTAATTAATAATTTATTGAAAGCATTTATTTGCATATGATTGTTACCAGAAAAGAAAACAAAAAAAAAAAAAACAAAACCAATTGATAAATAAATATTTCATAGATTATAATGAATCAGAACTCATCACACCATTATTCATTAGATTTGACATACTCTCAATTCTTGCGTTTAGATTGGCTAAACGATCTGTCACCTCTTGCATCGTTAATTGATCGCCACAAAGAATCTGCAGCAAACAGCTTTTAGCCTTCTGCAATTGATAAAAAAATTATAAATTAAAGGTAAAAAAATGACAGGAATTAATATTTGAATTGATTAAAATGAGTGGAAGGTGGGAATATTGAAGTATTAGCTGAAAAATAAATGAAACTGTCATCAAATTTTCTCAATTTTTCGTGAATTTAAGTAAATACAATCGTAAAAAAGAAAAAAAGGGAAGTTCCGACAATACTATGGGTATGATATGGGCAGTATTATAGGCAATATTATGGATATGATATGGGCAATATTATGGATATGATTAATTGTATTTTCTAAATTTATAAAAGTAAATGACAAATGAACTTGCCTGATAAAGTTCATTTCTTGGTTGCATTGCCTCATTATCACTTGTGTTATTGTTCGGACGAAGGTTTATCTCATTGGGATTTGAAAGATGATTTAGTAACGATGATATAATACTGATATTTTCCGGAATATCAGATTCTGTTTGTTGATTAAGTAAGGATCGTGTTAGAGCAGCTAAAGTTGTAGATATTAAAGCTGCCAAATAATCGTTATTAAATGATCCTGAACTATTCTCATTCACACCAGAAGTATGACATGAATCCATATATCCTGCGATTCCTGTTTTACTTTCAGCAGTTCCAGTTGTTGAATCTGAAATTTCACTTTTCATTTAGGCTTCAAACTTATCACCGATTCCAATATCACTGTTTGCATGGTAGTGTTAGATATGAATAACTTCAAGGGTACGTAACATTTTATAGGAATGAATAATGAATATATCAATTGTTTTACAATAAAACATCAATTATTCAGATTCCAGGTAAAATTCATTTAAAAATCTTCAGAATAAATCATTCATAAACTTTTTAACAACATTTATTCAAAAATAAAGAGACGTAAGGATGAAAAATTAATTTCCTTCGAAATTTCATTTTTTTTTTTCATTTTGCTTGAAATATTACAATAAAGTATGTCTTCTTTTTTTTTTTGTCCAAAAGAAAATTTTTTCTTATAAAACTATTATTATTTATTATTACATTATTATTATTATTATTATTATTATTATTGTTATTATTACTATTACCAATTATTATCATTATTAATTATTACTTATTTTATCAATATTTATTGCAAAAATCTATATTAACAAACGAACCGGAATAACTGTCGGCTCTTGCTTTTTGTGATTTGCTTGAATTTCTTGGTCTTGTAGAAACGGTAATTTGTGAAGCTTCAGATGCCACTGTTTGCAATGGTCTACTCTTCATGCATTCTGTTGCTATAAATTCTGGCTGAAACCAAAATTATTGCTAAAAATGGAAGTTAAAAAATGAATTTAAAAAATATCTTTTTTTTTAAATTAACGAAAATTAAAATTTACATAGCACAAGTCAAATGAAATAATTTAAATCATTATTATGCATTACATCGACTGGAAGGAATTGAAAAATACAGATTTTACGAGAAATGATATGAAGGATACTTTAATAAGACAGTTTGCACTGCACGATATACATTTGCCATATGCTAATTTATGCAGGAAAAAATGAAAAATAAAAAATTCTGTTGTTTACATTGTATGAACACTTACTGATGACATGGTAGCTTCTGAGCCTGAAATGAAATTATCACTTGCCTCGTCATCGTTAGATTCATTCTCATAACTATCTGCAAGTGAGAAAAAAAAATAAAGACTGGAATAAAATCAAACAAATTTTAATTTACTTAGACAATAAGAAAGAAAAAGAGGAAGAAAGGAGTATAAAAAAGATTTTGACCAATTTCAAGTTAATTCTCATTTTAAAAAAGTCTAACCTAATCTTGACTAATCTAAATTTACTTAAATGATATAAAACCAATGAACAAACCTTCTGTGAATGTTTCCTGTGATTCACCAGCATTAGGAATGCTAACTGATGCCATCACTGTATCATTTAGTGTCGGTGAAGTGTTAATTTGATTTAATGATGCAATACTTTCCGGCGGTAATTCTCGGATTTGATTTCCTTGCAAAAGTGGACATTGTCGAGATGACTGTATGGATGATTTCTGATACAATGATGTTGATGATTTTTGGCCTGATTTTAGAAGTGATTCACGGACTAATTTTGTCGATGATTCTTGACCGGGTGGTATAGGTGGTGCTTGGCGTGATTGTAATGATGATTCTCGAGCTGATTTCGTTGATGATTCCTGATTTGATGGTCCATTGTATGGGCACTGTTGAATGATGCGCATGAATTGTTGTGGAGATAAATCAAAAAGTGATACCTCCGGTATTTCAAGTGAATCTTGGACCCCTTGTGATGATTGCTGACATGATTGAAAATCTGATTCTGATACCTGTAAAATCCCCAATGGTACTCCTAGTGATTCCCATGGAATAAACTGTGCAAATGGAGGTTGTTGAGTTGATTGAACCTGTGATTGTTGAATCATTTGCTGCAATTGAATCATTTGTGTAAGCTGAGCAAGTAGCGAACTGTTTTCTGAATTTGTTCCCCTCACTTCTAGCATCGGTTGCTGAGATATTTGCCGGAACATCTGTTGAATCCTTTGCGAAACTGGTTGTTCAGATGAGATAGAAGGTTGATTAGATTGCATCTGTTGCATAATTTGCGTCGTTTCTTGTGGTATTTCCAAGGAGAATGAAGATACTCTTTGATTTGGTTGCTGGAATACCTGAGTTGATTGCGGTACCAAAGGTCGCTGAAATGACTGCATTGGTGTTTGTCGAGTTGATCGTACTTGTTGTAAAGAAGACCGTACTGGTATCTTCTGAACTGGACGTAATGTCGTTTGCTGTAAGAATGGATGTTGCTTCTGTTCTGGACATGGTTGTCGAGGTGTAGCTGAAGATTGTTGAAGAAGTTGAACGAGCAGTGGTTGTGCTTGTTGAAGCGGTTGTTGTGGTGATGATATCGGTATTTGCTTTGATAACCGTAGCAGTAGTTGTTGAGTTCCTTGAACATTTTGCTGCTGAGATCCATCTGAAGGTTGTTGTAATTGCAAGCGCTGATTGTGGTGAGATGGTTTGATGAATAAACGATTGCCTCGTGTATCAGTTTCTGCTGACTGCTGAGATGCTTGTAGAAACAATGATTCAGCTCTTCGCATATGTGACTGTTGAGATGTTATCGGAGATTCCTGCGATGGTATATTCGAATTTGTTTGTAACTGAGGAACTTGTAAGAACATTTGGGTATTGGTAGTTCCGGGGTTTACCACATTCAACATTTGCTGTGGTTGCTGCAGAGGTACTTGTAGTAACAACTGTTCTTGTGATTGCTGAGGTATTCCGAAAGATTGCTGATTAGTTTGTACGGGTAATGGTATGACGAATTGATTTTCTTCAGGATACTTTTGCTGAGATGTTTGTACTTGTTGTTGAGCTTGTTGAAGTAAATGTGGCTGTTGAATGGATGATGAAGACGGTACGAGTATTTCATGAACTCCATCTGTAAGCATGTTTTCGATGACCTCACGAGATGAATCTGTAATCGATGATCCCTTTGATGATGGTTTCTTAGATGGTTGTACATTCTGTCGATGGGAAAATCGTATCTTTAATTGTTGTGGTTGTTGATGGAAAGCTTGTTCCTGAGATACTTGTTCCTGTTGATGAGTTTCTTGAGATGGTGTTGTTGTTGTTGTTGTTGTTCGTGATGATGATTGCCCAGACATTTATTACCAATTAATTTATCTGTAGCAATAATCCCGTAATAATCGCACCGGTTATTACTAAATTGGTTGAACTGTCTCTCTTCCGTTTTGACTGTTTAATCAATTGTAATCTGAGTCGTTATTTTTCTTCTAGTCTAGTATCGAGATTCCTTTTTAAAATTTCGTAAAAAATCTCCGCAAAGAATAGGTTTAAATATCAACTTTTCTCCGACTTAATAATTTCCCGGCGGTTCGTATTTCAACAGTTTTTAGACGGTTTTTAAATGGAAATATGAAAATTTCCGTGAAAAATTCCGTCTAAACAAAAAACAGGTTTAACCATTTAATCCTGTTAGTCTTTTTACGATTTTACAATTTTCCGGTAATTCGTGTTTTGCGGTAATTTCTGGATAGTTTGAATGTAGAAATATAATAATGAAATTTCGAACAATGATAAGTAATATCAAATATTAGTAGCAGAGATTGCTAATTAATTGATAGGAGTAAAAAGAACGAAACACAAATTAGATAATAATATTGCTGCAAAAATAGGTAGAATGTAATGACTGAAGATTATTAACTTCCGACTTTGCACCTGTAATTAATAGAAACTATTATTAAAATTTGGAAAAAATATTCACAAGAAATATCCCGTTGTATAATAATAGAAATCGACAAGACAATGTACTACTGATAATAATTAAGGAATTAGCAGAGCTAATATTCAGTCCATTTTTGGCTAAATAAAACAGTTTACGTTCATTTATATCATTGCATATTATGAACTGTTGTAATCAGTGTATTCTAAGCCTAATATCATTCATATGCAATATCAATTGTAGTAATAACATATGCAATTAAAACTTTAAAAAAGAAAATCAATCTAAAAACACGAAATTTGAACTTTGCATTTTTTTTCATAGAAAAGGTAAAATTTGGACTAAAATTTGATACTAAAAAAAACATTCTTTTCACTAATCCTTTCTAATATAATCCACAAACTTTTACCCAATACAGAGAATATTTCAGAGAATTTCATATAACGAACAATAAACTTTTCAAAATGCAATTATTAAAAAGTAAAAATAAACATGAAAATAAGCATCTATAAGAAGTTGCGTTTCATTAGTAAATGGTATCGGTCAATTGTAGTCGTCCAAATATTTAGAGCTGAGACAGGATGATGACCAGACAGGTTACCATTGAGGCAATCCTTTAGATTGCATAATACTAAAGGAATGAGGTGAGATGCATATGACATCAACAACTTCTCCCTCCAATTTTTATAATTGACCTTATAATCTGACCTCTGTTATCGTCATGACAAATATCATCATCTTTAAGCATACAAATATGAACTTTTGATGACAACGATGAGCAGAAATTATTGATAAATATGAAATTAAAACAAAGTAATATGCAAATATTTTGTGGAAGATTTTATCATTTAAGTAAATAAAATAAACAATGACAACTTTTAAAAATTTTATTAAAGTTAAGTTTTTGATTCAATAATATATACAAAAGAGTTCTTTAACTTTTATTTTTTGATGAAAAGAAAGGAATTTTAAGCATTTTAAACAAATTTTCATTTTATCTTTTTCACATTGAATTTTCCACGTGAAAAATTACCGCATTGAGAATTTGTTATGAAAGTGATATTGATTTGCAAAAAAAATTTAAGAATTTTAAAATTTCACATTTGTCCCTTAGTTTTTTCCACTATATATTCATTGTAGATTTTAATTTAAACAATGATGAATTAAAAATCATTTTCAAGGAAGAGAAAGTAGGAAAGAGAGAGAGAGAGAAAATGAGAGATTGGGAAAATGGAAGGGATGAAAAAAATATTCAAGCATATTGAAGTATTAATTTACAGTAGTTTAAAATTAATTACTTTTAATATTTTTATGGATAAAAAGAGTTGGAAAAAAAAACAAAACAATCGTGACTTTACGTCTTATAATACAATCATAAATGCAAGTTACCATTGATAGATTAACAGCTGCTGTTGTATGCGACAAATGGTACCACAAATTGTGAAGGTCATTAATGATAGAACTGTTGATCGGTTGAGATAATATTACAACAATCTGTCCTCATCTTTTCACATTTCATCCATTACTGGTAATAACTAGGTTTGTGTCAACCAGCTGCTGTTAACTATTATTAATGAAAATTTTCACTTCTAATCAATTTTTTTCTTCCATCTTCAAGGCTAGACAAATTTACACATACATGCATGCAATGCATGCACTGCATGCAAATGTGATTTGAATAATTGAATTATACGGCAAAAATTATCAATTGATTTATGATACTCATCAATTTTGAAACTTTTGTTTTATCATTATTTCAATATTCATTTGTACAGTAATATAAATGATTCCATTATTTATTTGTCCTTTTAAAACTTCATTATAACTCGTAAAATCTTCAACTTGTAACTTATAGCTTGGGCAAATGCATAATGAGTAAAAGTTGCAAGAGACAATCATTAGGCTAAATAATATTAGAATGTCTTTTTATTTTCCATATAAACATGCAAACATACTTTTAATTACCATGTAGATTAGATTAATTACAAAGAAATAAATCATGTCTATGAAATATCAATGATTTAATTATTATATGAAGAAATTAATTGAAAAAAGAATGGATGAAAATAATCGGAATTAAAATATTATCAATCGAAATATGATTAAGATAATTATTGTCGATAAATCATCTTCAATCATTACTTTTTGAAACACCAATGTGGCTACTTTTCTTTGAAACTCTGAAGTGGCTATTTTAGGAACTTAACTGCGAACAATGATCGAAACAAGCAAATGACTGAAGCTATTTATGTTTAACTAAATATGAAACTTTAGATATAAATATAATGAAGTCAGTTGAGTAACCTCTATGCAGGATGACAAATAAATATTACATTCAGATGCCATCGTTAATTAAAGCTTAATCAAAAATTATTGCGAACCTTTCAATTCCATCCTTCATGCAGCTTACAACTTCCCTAACTTTTGTTTGCTATTTCTTTTGGTATGAGCATTTTTCAGTAAATATTTAGTCTTTTTCTCAAAATGTAAACCATTTGAGACAACAAATAAAATTCAATTTTATTTTTCTCATTTTTCAACAAAACAATTGTGCTATATTGTTAATGCAATTCAAGATTTATACAAATTAAAATGCACTAAATGTTGTGAAAACATTAAAAGCCGACTAATTTATAGTTCAAACAATTTGAGGAAATTTTTTTCAAAACATGAATAAATTTGGCACAATTATTACAAGTTATTAGAAATGCTAACATTGCTTAAATTTTAGTTTTCAATAACAGAAAAGTTTGTCATCTAAGTCATTTTACTATATTTCGAGTAAATCACACGAAATAGTGTAATTAGATGTTATGAACTTTTCAGTTTTTATGGTTTGATGGAATTTTGAACAAAGTGATTCTACTTAGTCCAAATGTGACACTTCAAATTCATTCAACTCTTTGATAGTATACTTTAAGAAAGAAACAATACCATCTTGAACTGAAGTTATATGACTAGTTGAAACTAATTACCATTGAATTATTAACAATACATCATTCCCTTAAAATAAAGTAGAAGAGAATTTAAAAAAGATTTTTGTAGTTATGTTAATAAAGAAAAAGGAAGATGATTTAGAAAATAAGAATTAAAAGAAATGGAATTGATAAAGATAAATTTGATTACTTTTCGCATTACTATTATGCTAAGCTTCTGCTATTTGTTGATTTTGTCGTTATTCTGAAACATTCAAATTTCTTTCTTTTAGCACTTACCTGTATGATTATGCAAAATCATGTTAAACTTATCATTGAAGAACTGCAATTCTGCAACAAGTAGGAATGCATTTTTGCAATTCCTTTTTTTTTCCTTTTTTTGCGGAATGCAGGAATGCATTTTTCACAGTACGACATTTCACCTTTCTTGCACAGCAAATAATCATTGCAAAATTATTCATAATCATGTAAGAATAGCATGAATTCTTAAAATGAAAACTTATCTAAAATATAAAATAATAAATTTGGAGTGGTACTTCCTGCCAAATACAATAGAATACGCTTTTGCTATTTTTTATGACAAAAATTCAATCATTATGGAAGTGGTTTTCAATTGATAGCTAAGTAATGAAAGAATTATTGTAGAAATAAATTCGTAAAAAAAAGTAAATAAATAAATTGAAAAATAAAAAAAAAAATAAAGTTCGGGAAAATTTGCTCAACAAATGCTCTGAGTCATCTGAATTATCTGAATTTTTCACAACAGAGAGGTAACAGTACTAAAATTACAAAAAAAAAAAGGAGAAAAAATTAATTTTTGGAACTTTGGAAAGTAAGTAATTTTTGGCATTAATGATTAGAAAATTCGCATTTGAACTATTGCGCCAT
The DNA here is from genome assembly GCF_000183805.2 of Loa loa. NCBI lineage: Eukaryota > Metazoa > Nematoda > Chromadorea > Rhabditida > Onchocercidae > Loa > Loa loa. Next base: position 12,565 of record NW_018108248.1, read on the forward strand.
TTTTCGTAAGCTGATAATATGTTGCTGCTATCACCATTTATGGTTGATTTCGTAATATCTCTACCGTATTTTTTATTTTTTTCTAGAGATGAAAATTTGCGCAAAATACAAACGATGTTTTTCTCAGGTAAAAAGCTTTTCAAAATATAAATAATAAGAGATAATTGAGGAATAAATCATACCTATGAAATATCATTAATTTAATTATTGTGTGAAGAAATTAATTGAAAAAAAGAATATGAAAATAATTAAAATTAAAATATGATCAATTGAAATGTGATTGAGATATTCAGGTACTTCGAAGATAAGCAAATGTGCTCATTAACTGATACCACGAAAATTAAAACCGAAATGTATAACAATTTCTACAATAATATGAAAATGATACAGTATCAATGCTGGATTAAAGAACATAGGATTATTCATTACTGTAAGATTAAAAATTCATTCATCTGTTAATGTTTAATGCCAACTATACACCAGTTTATATCTACATTTCATTTACTGTTATTATTGTTTTATTTACATTTCATTCACTGTTATTATTGTTTTATTTACATTCCACTCATTGTTATTATTATTTTATTTATATCTCATTCATTATTATTATTGTTTTATTTACATCTTATTCATTGTTATTATTGTTTTATTTATATTTCATTCATTGTTGTTATTGTTTTACTTACATTTTATTCATTGTTGTTATTCTTTTTTCAAATATTTATGTCATTTGTTGTAAATATTAATGTTATTGTTCAAAAGTCCCTTACTTAAATTTAATTTTATCAACCAATACTGCAGACAATTTATTATCCTGGGTAACACTATTATCAAAAATTCCTGAACATTTTCATAAAATGATATAAAATTTTAGAAATAACAAAAAAATGAGTAGTGGCTGAAATTATTTTTGATTTCTAAATGTTTTAAATGCTTCATTTTTTGATATTTTTTAAATGACATAAAAAGAAATTGGAATGATATTATAGAATGAATATGAATGTGATAATAACAATAGTAATTATGACGACAAAAACAATTGTTATTGTCGGCATTAATGTTATTAGCACATTATTTGGCATTAGTAATTATAGCAATAATTACTAGCAAAGTTTGCTATTTTCTTAAATTCGTTGTTATCAAACATCCGATGTTCACACAATCCTTCATGGTCACTCGATGTCCAATGTCAAATTCGTTAACCAAATGGCTATTCATTGACTTGCTTATAATCTTTGTGGTTTCTTTGATGAAATATTTTTCGCTTTGATAATAACGGCGATAATGATAATAATCATTATTATCAGTATTAATATTATCGGCGGATCTATTTGATATATTTGTAATTTGTTAAATGCTAGTGACAATTTTGTTGTTATTTTATTATTTCATTCCTTAATTTATTACTGTAATCCTCTTTCATATGACAGGTTCATATGATAAAATGGATATTTTATTGAGATGGAAATGCAGTTTCTCATCCTTTTTGATTTTTGATTTTGATGATAAATGCTAATTAAGTTTCTCATTTTCTCCATTAGACCATTTTAACAAACGGCTATGAGTGAAAAGATATGAGCGGCTGATAGTGCTTGTTATTACAGGTAAGCTAAAACAGGATAATGGGGTCAACAACTTAACATTTGTTTGGATGACCTCATAAACATTTTACAATATTGGCTCGTTTGACCTTTTAGGATGTTTGACGTCTCTTAGATATTTCGGAGGTAATAATGAAATAATGAAAGAATTATTATAACTTCAGTGACAAAATATGTGAAGCAATTATCTCTGATGTATGACAGCTTTTTGAAATTAGTGACTGCCACATATCCGCTGTAATTAACTGTGTAGTTTTGAACGAATTGAAAAGACTTCTTCTATCATTCATGGGCGCATTTACATAAATCATGTTATCAAAGAAGCATTCCCATTCTATTTTATTTTTTAAATCAAAATTATCAATTTATGCTAATTTATTAAAATTTAAAAATTCACCAAATTACTTGTTTCTTTCAGTTTAAAATTCAAATATTTAAGTAGAAATGATATAAAATGATTGATGTAATTTATGTCTTTTATTGAACAACATTTCAATATATTCGTGATTTATCAATGACTTGCTAATTGC
>NW_018108248.1:14715-17746 GCF_000183805.2 Loa loa
TGACAAAATATGTGAAGCAATTATCTCTGATGTATGACAGCTTTTTGAAATTAGTGACTGCCACATATCCGCTGTAATTAACTGTGTAGTTTTGAACGAATTGAAAAGACTTCTTCTATCATTCATGGGCGCATTTACATAAATCATGTTATCAAAGAAGCATTCCCATTCTATTTTATTTTTTAAATCAAAATTATCAATTTATGCTAATTTATTAAAATTTAAAAATTCACCAAATTACTTGTTTCTTTCAGTTTAAAATTCAAATATTTAAGTAGAAATGATATAAAATGATTGATGTAATTTATGTCTTTTATTGAACAACATTTCAATATATTCGTGATTTATCAATGACTTGCTAATTGCAACTTTTTCTTATTTTTAACATTTCCGTTTGCATTTTCATCACATTTCCTTTTCTGAGTGAATTTTTAAAATTTGCATAATTACAGAGTAAAAGTGTAGGAAAAAATGTCAATGATACTAGAAGGGTAAGAGGTCTATTCTTGTATAAGAATGCATTGATGAATGAATTCGAAAAAATTCGATTGCTTCAATATTTGATAATATAATGGAATTACAATCATTCTAATGTGATACATCTAAATTTTAATTTCTCGACGAGCATTCGGATTGGCCGCAATATTTAAATTTGACAAATTTTTCAAAAAATTTATTTGTAAATTTTTTTGACCATGGTCGTATTCCGTAATGAGACATATATCATCTAAAAATGGAAATTTTGATTTTTCAATTATCTAAGGCTAACACAGTTAGATAAATTACTTCACTACAATAAGTGTTAAAGTTTTTTGTTAATTATCAGTACAAATTGATATTTGAATCGGTCATTTGTACTGTGGCTAACTTTCCTTAACTAATTCATACCATATTGGTGGCAATTTTCTACGATTAGTGTAACTTCTTAGTCTTCTTGAAACTTTAAGATCCATATGTATTGGTCACTTCACAGCCATTGCTCAGTCATGCAATCTGTTAAACTGCCGAAGTCTATTAAAGTTTGATGAGGTGATGTCGTATCATTTGCATAAGTAATATTTGGAATGCTCAACGATAATTGACAATAATTTGAAATTATAATTTCACTGATAAAATTAATTTGCATAGTAGTATAAATAAATTACAATGGTTAAAAGTTAGATTTTGAGAAAATAACCTGAAGGATTTATTAAAAATCAAAGGATTTACTTCATTTTATTGTTTAACCAACAGAACGATTAAATTATATTTCGAAAAAAGATTATCGAAATAAAGTTATCAGGCTAGCAAAATCAGGTTATTTTCAGGAGGCAATGATTCGACGATTGAATGCAATAAAGTGTATCTTCTCATGCACTTGAACTTTAATTAATTCATTATTGTGTTGAGGATATCATGGAGATTTTCCTTGAATATTGATATGGATAAATTGAGTTACAAATACCTGATCATTTGACGGTAACCAGGTATTCGTATTTTGTTATATCGCATCCCGAAATTCCTTAATTTCGATCGCATAAAATGTAACTTTGGTTATAGAAAATTTCGCTTATAATCATCCAAAAAATTCTGAAATAGCCTACCAATAAACCGAAACATGAACTACTATATGATATGAATATATCGGAAGAGAAGAAATATCTGGTTTATATGTATATCGAAAAGTGCTGTTGCAGATCGATGCTAGAATATAAAAACAGATAGGGGGAGTATAAGACATATGAGTTGTGTAGAGTATATATAATGAGAGAGGATTTAACAGTTACCGTAAGACTTCGAAGCATGAGAATAAGCCAACAAATGGCCTATAAGAATAAAACAGAATTCAAATTTATCTCCAATTTCAGTTAATTGATGATGGTGTTATCTAACCTCAATACTTCGTAAATCAGGTCTCATATATATTTTTTCAGTACATCTTGTCTTCATTCCCATACTCTACTTTTCTTGCCATAAATCAATCAGAAAAAAAAAATATCTATTTTTCGACTGATTTATAGCAATAGCTGAATTGAACTAACCCCAAAGTCCACTGACCCCATTCCGGGACTACCAACAAATCCATTTGGATGTTACTTAATGTAGTGTATCGATCAATGCTAATGGGATACATCTACACCCTCATAACATGACCCTCATTCAGTGAACTTCACCCAATGATCTTTGATCTCAAAGGCACTCATTTCAAATAAAAAAAGTTTCAATCTGGAGAAACTTTTCACTTGTCTTTCGGGAATCTATTGTCATCAGTAATTTCGGGAGTAACTTGACATCATATTTCAACAAAAGGAACTCAGTCCCTGCTACTGCCATTCCTTCGTTCTATTTTCATACGTATCCTGCTAAAAATGCTTCCCTAACCAGCTAGCTAGTTAGGGGCATCAGAAAGATATCACGGCTTTTCCTAAATGGTATTTCATACGCACTTGAGCACCAATGTAAACTATTCAGATCGTGGCAAACAACAGAAGTCAATGTTTGTACTTTATTTAACAAATCAATAAGCAACATGAATGGATGATTGTAATGATAAAACTTGCAAACCGCCTCCGACAAGAGTGAAGTATGAATCTGCTATCCCGTAGGGACTTTCAGTAAAAAGTATTGTCATCATCCACTTCTTGCGGATAACGATCTTTCACCTGCAGCGGTTGAAACATAGAATATGAAAAAAGTTAAAAGCTTTAGCACGGATTAATGAAAAATTTCTTTGCAATTATTTTGTAACGAAGAATTGAGATTGAGCTGACTTCCGCTTGCCCCATCTTTCCAAGGATGAATTCTTTGATTTGCAAATTATTCTAAGGTAAGAGTAAAATAAAAGGTTAAATGAGACCACCAAAAATTATATCATTTCACTTACATAATCACGCAATTTATATTTATCTCTTTCAGTAACCGACAAAGCCTTTTAAATCCCCTTTTCAGCACAGATATAAAAGAACTGTTCTCCTTATAGAGGACTGTTAGGCGACTAAGAAACAGTTTTACATATATATATATATATATATATATATATATATATATATAT
>NW_018108248.1:17766-28010 GCF_000183805.2 Loa loa
AAAAGTTAAAAGCTTTAGCACGGATTAATGAAAAATTTCTTTGCAATTATTTTGTAACGAAGAATTGAGATTGAGCTGACTTCCGCTTGCCCCATCTTTCCAAGGATGAATTCTTTGATTTGCAAATTATTCTAAGGTAAGAGTAAAATAAAAGGTTAAATGAGACCACCAAAAATTATATCATTTCACTTACATAATCACGCAATTTATATTTATCTCTTTCAGTAACCGACAAAGCCTTTAAATCCCCTTTTCAGCACAGATATAAAAGAACTGTTCTCCTTATAGAGGACTGTTAGGCGACTAAGAAACAGTTTTACATATATATATATATATATATATATATATATATTATTTATTTATTTATTTATTTATTCATTTATTTGTTTATTTATTTATTTATTTGTAAAAAAACTCACCTCCAAATTTTCACCATGCTGTATCGTGTTGTCAATGAGCGATAGAAGATCACTGATCGATTCATCATCTTCAACATTCAATGGAACAAAGCGTACCTGAAAAAAAAGAAACTCTGTGAAAACGTTTTCAGAATAAACCTGAGAGATTACAAAATAATCTGGGAGATCTCTTCAAAACAAAATTGGTAGAAAAGCCGAAAGACATATGTGCTAGAAAACTAGTGGTGTAAAAGTTTGAAGAAATATCTGGAATCATAATAGCAAGAGAAGACTTTGCACTAATATCGCAAAATTTTATCAATTCCCCCTAAAGAAATGATCTGTATAAGGTGTTCATACATGTAAAAATACATACAAGACTATAATCATCCAAAACTTCGGCGATTGTTCGTGAAAGTTGGCGATACTTCTCATTCCAGGGTGAGATTTCTTCACTGCCCAGAATAGAACACATGTCTGTCTCCAGAAAAGTTTCCAGCAGTTCTTTATTACGATTTGATAACAAATCCACTTTCGACAACACATTCACTGCCGGAACCTTTAAGTAGAATGGCCTTCATAACATAACCAACTAAATACTGAAATTTAGAAAATACTTCGCGATTCTCCATTTTAGCAATATTCATCATTAATACATACAAACTCAACTGCAATAAGACCTCACCTCCATTGCAACCATAGCCGAGAGAGTCGTTAATGCACCACCTAAGAATTTGTCATAATCCAAAACAAACTGTGTGTCAAGCAGGAACACAGAACAAATGTTAAAGTCCCATGACTTCAATGCATTAACAATTTGTCTCATTACCGGCAAGTGACTATAAAGTTCAATCTGGCCTGGAAGAAATTAGATGAGATTGTATTCTAAATAAACAGAATTAATAGTAAAATGGACTGATTTAACCTGCATAGTTATCAGTACTAACTGTTAATGATGATTTTATTAAATATCTCGTCTGTTAAGGAAAGATTTTCTATGCAGTTCCGGAAAGTATATTAGTATGTGCTGAAATATCAACGGCCTTACACCTTAAACTGTATTCTTGATGAAATAGTAATCGCATTAAGTAATCGCATAGTAAAACAAAAGAAATAATGGAGTGACATAAGAACCTGGACAATCAAAGATGAAATAATCGTCTTCTCCTTCATTCAGCTGGTCATGAAGCCAATCTAAATTTTGCGCGAGATATTCCATGCAAAACACCAAGGCGCCATTTGGACCAAATACTAACTGCTTATCTTCTTGTACATCATCCACGTTGATTAGCTCTCGCACATCTAACATATGAAATTAACCTCGCACATCTAACATATGGAAATGCAAACCAATAAAGTTGATCAGTGAATGCATACGATTGAAATAAAATATATTTCTCTTGTTTCATAATAAGTTACTGATCAAAACTGATAAAAAGATGGAATTCAAAAAATCAATAAGTAATAGTGATCAATCTCAGAAATTTAATAATTAACTGACTTCAAAAACTTAAGAAAAAAGCGATAAATTTCGTAAGCAAGATACACGAACCAACGGCAGCACTATAGGTGAATTTTTCGGCCGCAGGATCCAAATTAACCAAGAAAACGTTACGGCCTACGGATAAGTAATGTTGCTGCACCACAGAGCAGTATGTTGACTAAAAACATTTCATATATTAAACATAGAATTGTAAGTGATTATTACATTCATGCAGTAGCGAAATCTTTTTTCAAACATAATAATGTTAGATTTCTATACAATATTTCTTAAATATTTAAAACTTTTAAAAATTAAAAAGCTTATTGATTAAACAGCATTACTTTAACTAAAAACAAACCTTGCCACTTCCCGCTGGACCAACAACCAATTGTGCATATTTCATCGCGATTAATCAGTATTCATTGTCGGTTTTTAGATTTCCTAATACACTGAAGTTTCATGTAGCTTAGATGAAAAAAATTTTTATGCCATATTAAAACTTTGGAAAGATCCGCTGTACCGAAAAAACAGTGACGCTTAATAAAAATCTACAACCGAATTTGCAATCAATTTATTGACTTCCAAACAAATTATGAACATAATTATCGATACGATTATCTGCATTACTACAAAATGATCGAAAGTCCGACAGCATATAGTCTTGGAAGTCTTCCGAGCAATTCCTGAAACAAGAATAAATGAGTCCCACATAAAAAGATTGCTTTATATTAGTTCCACTTTTTGCTCTTTTGCTCTATCCAACTCTAAGCATTAGATAAATCAAAGCACAGATTACTGAATTGAGATGTTTCATGAAGAAATCTCGGATTAAATCATCAAATGGAAGTCCCTTAACTACAAAAAATGAGTTTTTCTCGAATTTTCGAGAGAAAAGAAAAATGGAGAGAAGAATTACAGAGTAGCACGATATCGATGGCTGAGCATATGATTCCAAGACCAAACAAATGCTTGACGTACTTCATCATACATCAAAAACATACCACCTGTAAGGTGAACGTATTGTGGCACTTGGTGTGCAGAGCAACCCATTTCAATGAATCCAAAGGCTTTCATTATAGCAATAATAAGTCGACAAATCTAAATGAATTAGCTATGACTAACAAGATCATTTTCATAAGATTGGAAATCTGTGTAATGTGCACTAACTAATCCAATATTGGATAAAAACATGATTACAGGTTTTCATAAAAACAGCTATAATAATATGAACGGAGAAACATTTTACCGTTTAGTTCCCGAATTATTAACAAGCAAATACTTTATAGGAATTTGGAGATTAGTGAATATTTCCTCATAACACCACGCAATATTCGACAAAACAAAATAAAGTTTTGCAAAGTGTTAAATCAGAAGAAAGGAACAAGACAAGGAAATTATAGCTAAAGTTTCACGATTTGGAAAATTCTCTTAATTTATAAGTGAATTCAAAAGCATAAAGTCTCACACAATCCGACTGAACTTTGTCTGGTTTGAAAGGTATGACTACAGGACACTGAAGTGGTGGTGAAATAGGATTCAGAGCGTGTGGAAAGGGATCCTCGGGTACTGGAAACATATGGAACGAAAGATTAGCCGCTTTGCTGCACCAATGACGCACGGTTTCCGCCACCGTCTGACTATTTGCCATAAACCATCGCACTCCAATTTCGAAAGATTTTGTAGCACAAAAAGTTTTTTCATAAGAAACCTAAAATAAAGAAAAATCTGATGTAATCTTAAACCTTCAAATATAACTGTTAGAATCAGATTTCTACAGTAAAATCCATAATCCATTACATACTCAAAAAAACTACGAACGAGAGACGAAACTCTTCCATCGAGTCATACTATTGCAGCACGACGGAAAATTTCCTTGAAACCTTCGAAAGGATACATGCCAGGACCACTCAGTGAATGATCGACAGTGAAATCTAAGGAAATGTTTAACCATAGATTTTTGTTTTCAGACCATATATGGTCCCAACCGTAGGCAATCATACTAAAGTCGGAAGAGTTACTCGGAAGAGTTACCACCTGTAAGGTGAACGTATTGGGCACTTGGTGTGCAGAGCAACCCATTTCAATGAATCCAAAGGCTTTCATTATAGCAATAATAAGTCGACAAATCTAAATGAATTAGCTATGACTAACAAGATCATTTTCATAAGATTGGAAATCTGTGTAGTGTGCACCACCTAATCCAATATTGGATAAAAACATGATTACAGGTTTTCATAAAAACAGCTATAATAATATGAACGGAGAAACATTTTACCGTTTAGTTCCCGAATTATTAACAAGCAAATACTTTATAGGAATTTGGAGATTAGTGAATATTTCCTCATAACACCACGCAATATTCGACAAGACAAAGTAAAGTTTTGCAAAGTCTTAAATCAGAAGAAAGGAACAAGACAAGGAAATTATAGCTAAAGTTTCACGATTTGGAAAATTCTCTTAATTTATAAGTGAATTCAAAAGCATAAAGTCTCACACAATTCGACTGAACTCTATCTGGTTTGAAAGATATGACTACAGGACACTGAAATACGGTGAAAAACGAAATTTGGGAAAATGCTTACTCTGCCTCTCTCCATAAAATGTGATACATTTTTTGGGAGATACTCATGCCCTCCAGAATCTGCTGTTTTTTGTAACTGCGCATAAAACTTCATCTCTACGGAATTCAGCCTGTATGTACAGTCGACCGATCCCGAACACCTGGAATAGATGTTTTTTAGAGCTTTAATCTCTTCCAGTCAACAGCATACTAGCCAACTTACTTTTCCCCAATTTCACACTGAATAACTCGTGACCAAGGTTCTTTTTCTTCTATTTTGTCATCTGAAACATATTTGTTCGTAAAGTAACACAAGAAGAAACCACAACGAAACTCGTGCCAGTGACTTTCAGTGGATATCGAAGATTCCAGATCATCGACCAATGTTTCAGCTGAAAAAGGAGAGATGAAAACTAATACAAATAGAACCGTGCTTTATATCCAAATCATTACCGCAGGAACTCTCTCAACAAAATGTGCAGAATAAACTTCCTACCTCGCAATATTCTGTGTAACCCATCTTTCTTTACTTCCAGATAATTTGTAATTTTGCTAGTGATGAAAAAGACAAAATAACTAAGCATATGCATAAGCAAAACTGCGACGCATTTTAGCTTAGGAAGTTATATTAGGATATTTTTTTCAAATAAAAATCAAATACAAACTCGGTTGTAGCATCTGTATTTTTCCAGCTGAAATCAAACTCCCAGCAAATTCAATAGCAGCTTGTCGATTTGATAGTTCGGAGACATTGGCCATCAGCCAAGCAATAAATTCTGTTGTCAGAAACATGCACGAAGGGAATCGACTGGTGGGATCCTGCGAATAAAGTGGCAAATAGCTTTCACGCCAACCATTCAACAAAACATCAACATTCTCAATGCTATATATTCGACTTTCCACATCACTCCTCGACGTCATTAACCTAGAAGATATGTCATAATAACAAAATGTTATGCTCTGGTCTAAACTTGAGTGTACATTGTTATCGAAAGATTTACATTTCCATACTTGACAGTTTTTTTGTTTACACTGCAGCACAATACCAAACGCATAAATTTAGTCAAATAATTAGTATCAAATAATTAAACATGCTAATAGCTTATAAGACTTCAAACTTAATAAGTCCCTTTAACAGAAGAAAGTAATAATTGTTAATACCTTTTGTGTCTCGGGGAAGTTTTCCTTCTGAATCGATTTAACACTTCAACAAACTTCAAAAACCCTTCTTCCTGTCTTCTAGAGAATGAAGAATCAAAAACAGCCATATACTTGTCACCACCATTACGTTCAGTCATAATTGTCTTTGTTATGGAAGCACAAAGCGGTGTTAATAAAAACCTAAACACCATAATACTGTTACATTATTTATTTTCAGGAAAATTCGTTCTTACAGAAAAAGACACCATCTGTATTAGTCTTTTTTAAGCTCATTGTTATAGAATACAGGTATAAAGCATAAAATAGCATTATATATCTCAACAACAAAAATCCTGAGCATAAATACAGAGAATAAAATAACCTCGATGCAAAACATCTCATATCGTCCCGGAATAACCGTGGAACACAACGATTTTGCAGTTCTGTATCGAGAAGGTTCCAATTTAGATTTGATAGATCATATTTTTGAAATCTAGAAAAAAGAAATGATAACGCATCGAATCACTTAAAGAATACTTCCAATTTTAGTACACCGACCTACAGCAAAAAAACCTATTTTGGAAACCAGTTTAACATTTTGTAATACCATGCGCCCTCTTCCTTTAGCAATTTAATAGTAATTTATGGAATATATAGACTTCTTAACTGACCTTCAAGTAGTTCCAAAACATTATTGCAAAACGAAAATATTTAATAAACCATATTTTCCATCTTTATGAACTACTGTTACCCTCGACTTACTTTAAGGTAGAAATTAAGAGAAAGTAAAGAGTATTCGAATGAAAGAAATACCTTGCACTACATAGAGTATATTCAAAATTATCCGGTATTTGAAACAGATATGTATATTCTCTTCGTTTCGCTATTTCAGGTGTTTCGTGAGATTCCTCAAGTCTTGGTGAAAATTCAGTAACAGTTATTCCATCATCTCCCATATACAAACGGTGGTAAATTCGATTGAATGATAAGAAGCATTCTCGAGAAACCATCTTCTCATCTTTCATTCTTTCCAGGTGCACTTCCTAAATAATCTACAGTATCAAACAGCGGAGGAAGAAAGATATTCCGATGAAATATGCTTTTCAATTTCAAAATTCAGAAATTTTTTCCTTCAACTGGCAAGTAATTGTTGGTTAAATTACAATAAATTCAATATTACACTACCATATACATTTGTAAAGTTTGTATCCTACCAATAACTCATAGCCAGTTTCGCTACGACAACTTACACTAACGGTAATAGCTGCATATATCAGCTTTTTATCCAGAAGAACTATTTGAAAACCACGTTGCAACCGCTGATAAACAAGCTGATCAAAGACAAGATTTCGAAGTCGTTCTAAATCATCACACTCCGAATCTTCCAGCCATTCACGCACCAAATCGAAATACACCGGTAGTTGATGGGACTGAACAAATAAATGAATATTTCACTTCAGTGAGAATGGACGCAAATTGTTACATTAACAGCTTACGAATATCTTGAAGGTATGCCAAAAAATCACAATTCTTAATCAGTTACGCTTGGTACACCCCCTAAACGATTTCGATTCTAAGACGTTTATAATTTTGAACGTTCATTAGAGTATGCGACAATCAGGAAGTAACAAAAGCAAGCAAACAAATAAATTACTTTAATTATATAGTCTGCACTCATACTGCGTCTATCCGGAAAGAAGTCGGTAGTTAATGGAAGAAGAGCTGTACGTATAAGCGATTTCCAGTCAACACCAATTTCCATATCTGGATTCCACTTCTCTTCACCAGTTGAACCCCAAGCCCAAACGCATCTCTTTCCTCCTGCTCCCAATCCTGTAACCCTGCAAAAGATAAAAATCTTGCTTATGATCATCCATATAATCAAATTAATATAGCTTGTACTTCTTCCTTAATTATTTCTCTGTCGAATGTCCAGCTCATGTTCTTGGTAAAAAAGAAAAAACGATTTGAAAAATTAGCAGTAGTGATGGATTTAGCAGGATGTATAGGAAAAGGTTTGTAATATTAAATGCAGCTGATAGTGTAACAGCTCCAAACATCCCCATAATTCAGTGGTTTTATTTCAAAGAAATTAATAGAAACGAAGTCGCGAAATTTACGAAACAAACCTGCTACTACCATCCTCAAAAAGTTGAACAGAAGATGATGTACATGATGGAGAACCGTTAACACTAATTGTTGTTTCATTCGGTTCTGGCTCATCACCCTGTATAATATTAATGACACTTTTACCAGCCACATAATGATGCGCTACTTTCGAACGACCAAGCTTATCTACTGGAAACACATGAATCCAACGACGTCGATTAGCAGTGATTGGTACTGAAAGCTGCATGTAAATATGTGAATAGAAGAACTGAACATATACTACTAATTTTGTAGTTCTAAAATATGTCTGATAGCACTATACAATACGACAGTATGCCGCTTCCCGGTCACAAACAGCAAAGAAGCTAGAAATAAGCTAATGTCAACTTTTAAATAAAACTACGATGTAAACAACTGAATCTATATATTGAGTAAATTTCGACTCTTTTAGGGAAATTCCTCAAGTAATGAAGAATTAGCTACATGTAAAATACTTCAATATTCTACACATTCGAAACTGCGAAGGAGATAATAGTAATCTGTGCTAATATAATAGAATTTTCCCTCTCTGCGCCTAGTATCAGATATATTCATCTGTGAATGAGTGCAACATATTTGGTACTATTTCATAATTTAAAAGAAATGAGACAATTTTAAATTCTTAGCATCAATGTGATAAATTTCCTTCTCCTTTTTCAATAGCAACAACAATTATCAGTTAAAATTACTGCCCTTATTGAAAATAAGCACAAAAAAAAAGCGATACTAGAAATCTCACACTATGCAACAGCTAATGTACTGAGCTGTTGAAACAAGAGACCACAAAATCTTGTTGAAATAAGAGACCACAAAATCTTGCAATCCATGATAAAGCTAATAAAATAAATACGCACCACCAAATTCTTCGGGTTTAAACGGGTTAATTAACGGTCGTCTCTCAATCATACTCAATACGCCTTGTGATTTTTTGCTTTCAAGCGGATCACCTAGTAAACCAGGTTCAAGAAAGCTGCTTGCAACATATTTATCGAAATTGCTTCGCCATGGATTTCCGGTTATATGGTGTGGTTCCTGTAAATCTCTTTATTACTAGTTCATATTTTAATTTCTTTGCAGTAAGCTATAATAAAGGAAAATCAGAAAATTATAAATAATAATAAGCAAATTTCTTAAAGGAAATCAGAAATCTTTAATATATACAATTTCCGTTCTAAAATCCAACAAAAACAATATCTAACATCATTATTACGATAACTTCCCTCAACAAACGAAGAGAAAAACAAGTGTGTCAATCTTGCAATGTTCTATTGTCTGCACCGCACTCTTATTCATTTCAAATTCATTTAAGGATGAAATTGCAAGAAAAGAGATGCTTTTTTCTTCGCATTTTTCTATTTTTCCTTCAATAATTTCCTTTTCTTTTATTTGTAGGAATTTGGGTAGAATGAAAACGAAATGAAAACTGAAGGAAAAATGACTGCAAATACGAACAAATATGGTATCTCCATGATTTAGGTTTTTTTCCAATAGAAATTCTTTTGCGAACTCCGATGCTAAATTTGCGTTACTTCTCGTGGAACTGTTTTCAAGGAGTGATGAAAACGCCTTCTCATCGGCAGCATCGATGTTACTAATAGGTGAACCATTCGTTTCCATAACTAGACCTCTATGAGCATCCTGTAAAAAGAACGTAAAATTCGTTAAGTCTAAATTCGTTAAGTCTAAATGGCATTTATTCGCAATCTACTGCAAAACAAAAAAACATAACCAACCCGAAGTAACTCATCTGGAAGATTAATTCTTGGTTTGAATTTGATTGATATTGCAGAGCGTCGACTCATTTGATAATATGAATAATTCATCCAATGCGGTATCAAATAATCTTCCGAGGGATAAACACCGTTTCTTCTTAAAGCATTGGTGAGAGGCAATCACTGAGTTTAGAAATATTTTCAAAAAAGATACAAAAACAAATAGAATCTAAAATGAAATTCAACACATGACTTATTCAATATTAGTCTATTATCAGTATTATCAAGTCGAACGGAAAATTATGACACGAGGAAGCAAGAGCAATGAAAATTTAAAAATGGAAAGGCAACAGTTGAAGAATATCATTCCAAAAATGGACAACCTTTGAAAAACAAAAAGAGGAACAGCGTGAAGTGGTTGTTCGCCAAGGCACACAAGATCCAGAGATATACCCATATCGATGAGACGTTGCTTAGTTATAGTCACCAAATCACGATCAACATTGAAAACTCCTCCACCTGCGCTGACAAAAATGATCTGAAATTCTATTGATTGCTTAGAAAGTTCAGAACTACAAAAGTCAAAATGATGTTAAGTAACCGCAAAACTTTATGTGGATGATATTCGGAAGATTTAATACGAGAACCGTTTTCTTACCGGCATCTCTTCTAAATCACATCTTATATTAAAATAAAAGAAAACTTATCTGCTGCCAAAAAGTAAATAAATAAATACATATAAGCCGAAAAAGTAAATACATATATATATATATATATATATATATATATATATATATATATAA